>NC_135051.1:4285743-4443243 GCF_051014685.1 Ptiloglossa arizonensis | reverse complement strand
TCTTTAGAATAAAATCCAGACGAAAAAGGAAACCCTACCAAATTCAATAAACACAAAATCATAATTATCCTCTTTATAGGAAAAATTTTAACTAAACCGCCATATTTCCGCATATCTTGATTTCCTATTATTCTATGGATAAAATCCCCTGCACATATAAATATATTAGATTTAAATAAAGCATGCACAATTAAATGAAAAAAAGCCAAATCTCGGTACCCTAATCTCAAAATTATTAGAATAAACCCTAATTGACTCAAAGTAGAAAAAGCAAATTTTTTTTTAAATCATACTCAAAATTTGCTATTAAACCCGCCATTAATATGGTTAAACTAAAAATTAATGTTAATAAGAAATTTATATTATACATTATAATTATATTTCTATATCCAATTAATAAATGAACTGCAGTAACTAAAGTTGAAGAATGAACTAAAGAAGAAACGGGTAGGAGCAGTTATCGCAGCAGGTAATCAAGAAGAAAACGGTATTTGAGCTCTTTAGTTATTCCACAAATTAATAATATCAAAATCATACAGCCTCCTATACTATCAATCAATATATATCCCCAAGAACCCCTAACTGAAGCCAAAACAATTAAAATTAATAAACACACATCACCTACTCGATTACATAAAACCAATAAGTTACCAAACAAAATGAAATTAATCCTAAACCATCCCATCCAACTAAAATACTTAAAATTCTAGGCCTTATAATTATAATACATATAGATATAATAAATAATAATAACATATATTTATACCGATCAATATATATATATATCACCCTCTATATATCCAACCCTACAAATTACAATCATCGATGAAATTAATAAAACTACTCCTAAATATATTAAACTCATAAAATCTAAATAAATTGAAAAATTTAACATTATCCTATTTAAATTTATTAAAATCACTCCATAATGAAATCAATTTTTGTCAAATAAAAATATAAACTTAGAAATATAAAACTCACCCTATTAATAAATATTAAAATAAGACTATATAAAAAAAAATTCATAATTTAAAATAAAATTTATACCTTTGATTCCAGAAATCAATAATTTTAATAAACTATTTAAACTTAATTACAAAACAATACTATATTTAAAAATATAAAATTTAAAGGGATTCAATGTATTAAAACTATTATATAATTAAATACTGAATAGTTATTTATATACATGTAAAAATAATTACCTTTCCCATGAAAAATATAAATAAACATATATATATTGAATATAAAAAATTTAAAAAACATATAAAAAAAAAATAGAATTACTAACATTTTCAACCAAATAATTAAATTAATTAATAAAAATACCTCCCCAATTAAAATTAAAGAAATAGGAACTGATCCATTTCTCCGTTTCTTTCTTCGTTTCTCCGTTTCTCCGTTTCTCCGTTTCTCCGTTTCTCCGTTTCTCCGTTTCTCCGTTTCTCCGTTTCTCCGTTTCTCCGTTTCTCCGTTTCTCCGTTTCTCCGTTTCTCCGTTTCTCCGTTTCTCCGTTTCTCCGTTTCTCCGTTTCTCCGTTTCTCCGTTTCTCCGTTTCTCCGTTTCTCCGTTTCTCCGTTTCTCCGTTTCTCCGTTTCTCCGTTTCTCCGTTTCTCCGTTTCTCCGTTTCTCCGTTTCTCCGTTTCTCCGTTTCTCCGTTTCTCCGTTTCTCCGTTTCTCCGTTTCTCCGTTTCTCCGTTTCTCCGTTTCTCCGTTTCTCCGTTTCTCCGTTTCTCCGTTTCTCCGTTTCTCCGTTTCTCCGTTTCTCCGTTTCTCCGTTTCTCCGTTTCTCCGTTTCTCCGTTCCTCCGTTTCTCCGTTTCTCCGTTTCTCCGTTTCTCCGTTTCTCCGTTTCTCCGTTTCTCCGTTTCTCCGTTTCTCCGTTTCTCCGTTTCTCCGTTTCTCCGTTTCTTTGTTCGTTTCTCCATTTATTTCTCCGTTTCTCCGTTTCTTTGTTCGTTTCTCCGTTTCTTCGTTGGTTTCTCCGTTTTTTTCTCCGTGTCTTCGTTTCTTTGTTCGTTTCTCCGTTTATTTCTTCATTTCTCCATTTATTTCTCCGATTCTCCGTTTCTTTCTACGTTTCTCCGTTTATTTGTTCGTTTCTCCATTCATTTCTCCGTTTCTCCGTTTCTTTGTCCGTTTCTCCGTTTCTTTGTTCGTTTCTCCGTTTCTTTCTTCGTTCCTCCGTTTCTTTCTTCGTTTCTCCGTTTCTTTCTTCGTTTCTTCGTTTCTTTGTTCGTTTCTCCGTTTCTTTGTTCGTTTCTCCGTTTCTCCGTTTCTTTCTTCGTTTCTCCCTTTATTTCTTCGTTTCTCCATTTATTTCTTCGTTTCTCCGTTTCTTTCTTCGTTTCTCCGTTTCTTCCTTCGTTTCTTCATTTCTCCGTTTCCCCGTTTCTCCGTTTCTCCGTTTCTCCGTTTCTCTGTTTCTCCGTTTCGATTAAATGATTATAATAGTTATAATTTCTATTATAAATCATTTGAGCTGTAGTTAAATTATGCACTAATACTCTAAGTACATATTTAATATATTTTTTAATCTCTTTATCCTCCAGAAGAATTTTATTTATACTATTTACTGTATATAATAATTTACACAGAATCGGAAAGAAATCTAATTATTTATTTATAATAATTATTTTTTATTCACTTGTTTTACCAAAAATTTCGATTCTACATGTATTAATCAAATGTTAAATTGATATATCTCATAGACAATTATTACTTTCCATGTTTTAATACTTTAAGAAACATCTCTTTACTTTGAAGTTCGATCAAAATCAATTGCTAGAGGCGAATCAATCATTTTTAATGCATAAATGAGATGCACATTGTTCGATCAATATAGGGAACATGCGTAAATGTTAATAACAATCGCTGAAATGAACAAACATTCACTGAAACCGTTCGCCTTCGCAGACTTCGCAATATCTTGACATTTATTTATCATAATTATTAACAACCGTCGTTGGACCGTAGATTAAACAATTTTTGACAATGTTTCGGTATAAAAAGCCATCAATTTCTTGAAATATTTGGTTAGATCGAACAAATACTATCGAAGAAGCCGTGGGATAAAATAAATGAATATTTCTCTACATATCGGAATTATAGTTTGTATGTATGCAAATATATTCTGAACCCGCAATTACAGATCCCTGTAACGTGGTAATTACATGGGTTGTCATCTATTGGAGAAAGGGTTAAACTACACTTAAGGGGTGAAAACACCTGGCGGAGAAACGCTCAAGTTTGTCGAGGAATTGTTCAAATTTCCACAAATAGATGGCGCGACAAGTACAATTTACCGACATTAGAGATAAGTATTTCCATTTGTATGATATTCCCTACCGTGCTATAAAATAAATAAATACTTTTGTACAAACTTTTGTATGTTTCATCTTTCGTATCAATGTAAAATTAAACCATCCACCGTAAATTTTATTCTTGAATTTATTAATGTTTCTAGGACGATTTATTTCCGTATAAAGAGTGCTATAGGTGGGAAATTTGTGTACATAATAATTATTGAGTATAAAATAATTTTTCTTTTATTAGAGGTTAATATATTAAATAAGGAAGGAGAGTTAATCTTTATTATTTTAAATATAAAAATTAAAATTAAAGAAATTATTGAACATAAAATGAAATATGTTAAAAATGTATTTTTGTTAATTATTAATAAAATAACTATAATAGATGTTTGTATAACAGATGAATATCCTATAATTATTATGATTGATTTTTTTGTTTAAGCAAATGATAGGGGCAATAATTACATTAATTAGGCAAATAAAATAAATTTCATTAATAAATTTTAATATGAGTTCTATAATAATTATAGGGATTAATTTTCTTAAAGTTAATATAAAGAATAGATTAATTCAATTTAATGAATAAATTAAAGAAATGAATCGAACATTTACAGAGTACATCCCAATTTTTAAGATAAGTGAAAAAAAATAATTATTATAAATAAATAATTAGATTTATTTCCGATTCTGTGTAAATTATTATATATAGTAAATAGTATAAATAAAATTCTTCTGGAGGCTAAAGTGGTTAAAAAATATATTAAATATGTATTTAGAGTATTAGTGTCTAATTTAACTATAGATCAAATGATTTATAATAGAAATTATAAATATTATAACAATTAATCGAAACGGAGAAACGGAGAAACGAAAAAAAACGAAGGCAGAAACGGAGAAACGAAGGAAGAAACGGAGAAATGAAGAAAGAAACGAAGAAACGAAGAAAGAAACGGAGAAACGAAGAAATAAACCGAGAAACGGAGAAAGAAACGGAGAAACGAAGAAAGAAACAGAGAAACGAACAAAGAAACGCAGAAACGAAAAATGAAACGGAGAAACGAAGAAATAAACGGAGAAATGAAGAAAGAAACAGAGAAACAAAGAAAGAAACGGAGAAACGAACAAAGAAACGGAGAAACGAAGAAAGAAACGGAGAAACGAAGAATGAAACGGAGAAACGAAGAAAGAAACGGAGAAATAAATGGAGAAACGAAGATATAAACGGAGAAACGAAGAATGAAACGGAGAAACGAAGAAACGATGAAAGAAACGGAGAAACGAAGAAAGAAACGGAGAAGCGGAGAAACGAAGAAAGAAACGGAGAATCGGAGAAAGAAACGGAGAAACGAAGAACGAAACGGAGAAACGAAGAAAGAAACGGAGAATCGGAGAAATAGATGGAGTAACGAAGAAATAAACCGAGAAACGGAGAAAGAAACGGAGAAAAGAAGAAAGAAACGGAGAAACGAAGAAAGAAACGGAGAATCGGCGAAATACATGGAGAAACGAAGAAATAAACGGAGAAACGAAGAAGGAAACGGAGTAACGAAGAAAGAAACGAAGAAAGAAACGGAGAAACGAACAAAGAAACGGAGAAACGAACAAAGAAACGGAGAAACGAAGAAAGAAACGGAGTAACGAAGAAAGAAACGAAGAAAGGCAGAAAGAGACGGAGAAACGAAGAAAGAAACGGAGAAACGGAGAAATAAATGGAGAAACGAAGAAATAAACGGAGAAACAAAGAAAGAAACGGAGAAACGGACAAATAAACGGAGATACGAAGAAATAAACGGAGAAACGAAGAAAGAAACGGAGAAACGAAGGAAGAAACGGAGTAACGAAGAAAGAAACGGAGTAACGAAGAAAGAAACGAAGAAACGAAGAAAGAAACGGAGAAACGAACAAAGAAACGGAGAAACAAAGAAAGAAACGGAGAAACGGAGAAATAAATGGAGATACGAAGAAATAAACGGAGAAACGAAGAAAGAAACGGAGAAACGAAGAATGAAACGGTGAAACGAAGAAAGAAACGGAGAAACGAATAAAGAAAGGGAGAAACAAGGAAAGAAGCGTAGAAACGTAGAAAGAAACGGAGAAACGAAGAAAGAAACGTAGTAACGAAGAATGAAACGAACAAACGAAGAAAGTAACGGAAAAACGAACAAAGAAACGGAGAAACGAAGAAAGAAACGGAGAAACAAAGAAAGAGACGGAGATACGAAGAAAGAAACGGAGATACGAACAAAGAAACGGAGAAACGAAGAAAGAAACGGAGAAATGAAGAAAGAAACGAAGAAACGGAGGAACGAAGAAAGAGACGGAGAAACGAAGAAAGAAACAGAGAAACGAACAAAGAAACGCAGAAACGAAGAATCAAACGGAGAAACGAAGAAATAAACGGAGAAATGAAGAAAGAAACGGAGAAACAAAGAAAGAAACGGAGAAACGAAGAAAGAAACGGAGAAACGAAGAAACGAAGAAAGAAACGGAGAAACGAAGAAAGAAACGGAGAAACGAAGAATGAAACGAAGAAAGAAACGGAGGAATAAATGGAGAAACGAAGATATAAACGGAGAAACGAAGAAAGAAGCGGAGAAACGTAGAAAGAAACGGAGAATCGGCGAAATACATGGAGAAACGAAGAAATAAACGGAGAAACGAAGAAAGAAACGGAGTAACGAAGAAAGAAACGAAGAAACGAAGAAAGAGACAGAGAATCGGAGAAATAAATGGAGGAACGAAGAAAGAAACTGAGAAACGAAGAAATAAATGGAGAAACGAAGAAATAAACGGAGAAACGAAGAAAGAAACGGAGAAACGAAGAAAGAAACGGAGAAACGAAGAAAGAAACGGAGTAACGAAGAAAGAAACGAAGAAACGAAGAAAGAAACGGAGAAACGAACAAAGAAACGGAGAAACGAACAAAGAAACGGAGAAACGAAGAAAGAAACGGAGTAACGAAGAAAGAAACGAAGAAACGAAGAAAGAAACGGAGAAACGAAGGAAGAAACGGAGAAACGGGGAAATAAATGGAGAAACGAAGAAATAAACGGAGAAACGAAGAAAGAAACGGAGAAACAAAGAAAGAAACGGAGAAATAAACGGAGAAACAAAGAAAGAAACGGAGAAACGGACAAATAAACGGAGATACGAAGAAATAAACGGAGAAACGAAGGAAGAAACGGAGTAACGAAGAAAGAAACGGAGTAACGAAGAAAGAAACGAAGAAACGAAGAAAGAAACGGAGAAACGAACAAAGAAACGGAGAAACAAAGAAAGAAACGGAAAAACGGAGAATTAAATGGTGATACGAAGAAATAAACGGAGAAACGAAGAAAGAAACGTAGTAACGAAGAATGAAACGAAGAAACGAAGAAAGTAACGGAAAAACGAACAAAGAAACGGAGAAACGAAGAAAGAAACGGAGAGACGAAGAAAGAAACGGAGAAACGAAGAAAGAAACGGAGAAACGAAGAAAGAAACGGAGAAACGAAGAAAGAAACGGAGTAACCAAGACAGAAACGAAGAAACGAAGAAAGAAACGGGGAATCGGAGAAATAAATGGAGAAACGAAGTAAACCGAGAAACGGAGATAGAAACGGAGAAACGAACAAAGGAACAGAGAAACGAAGAGAGAAACAGAGAAACGAACAGAGAAATGGAGAAACGAACGAAGAAACGGTGAAACGAAGAAAGAAACGGAGAAACGGAGAAATAAATGGAGAAACGAAGAAATAAACGGAGAAACGAAGAAAGAAACGGAGAAACGAAGAAAGAAATGGAGAAACGAACAAAGAAACGGAGAAACGAAGAAAGAAACGGAGAAACGAAGAAAGAAACGGAGAAACGAAGAAAGAAACGGAGAAACGAAGAAAGAAACGGAGAAACGAAGAAAGAAACGGAGAAACGAAGAAAGAAACGGAGTAACGAAGAAAGAAACGAAGAAACGATGAAAGGAACGGAGGAACGGAGAAACGAAGAAAGAAACGGAGAATCGAACAAAGAAACGGAGAAACGAACAAGGAAACGGAGAAACGGAGAAATAGATGGAGAAACGAAGAAACAAACGGAGAAGCGAAGAAAGAATCGGAGAAACGAAGAAAGAAACGGAGAAACGAAGAAAGAAACGGAGTAACGAAGAAAGAAACGAAGAAACGAAGAAAGAAACGGAGAAACGGACAAAGAAACGGAGAAACGAAGATAGAAACGGAGAAACGGAGAAAGAGACGGAGAAACGAAGAAAGAAACGGAGAAACGAACAATGAAATGGAGAAACGTTTCTCCGTTTCTCCGTTTCTCCGTTTCTCAGTTTCTCCGTTTCTCCGTTTCTCGATTTCTCCGTTTCTCCGTTTCTCGGTTTCTCCGTTTCTCCGTTTCTCCGTTTCTCCGTTTCTCGGTTTCTCGGTTTCTCCGTTTCTCCGTTTCTCGGTTTCTCCGTTTCTCCGTTTCTCGATTTTTCCGTTTCTCCGTTTCTCCGTTTCACCGTTTTTTGTTCGTTTCACCATTTATTTCTCCGATTCTCCGTTTCTTTGTTCGTTTCTCCGTTTCTTTGTTCGTTTCTCCATTTATTTCACCGTGTCTTCGTTTCTTTGTTCGCTTCTCCGTTTCTTTGTTCGTTTCTCCGTTTCTTTGTTCGTTTCTCCGTTTCTCCGTTTCTTTCTTCGTTTCTCCCTTTATTTCTTCGTTTCTCCATTTATTTCTTCGTTTCTCCGTTTCTTTCTTTGTTTCTCCGTTTCTTCCTTCGTTTCTTCATTTCTCCGTTTCCCCGTTTCTCCGTTTCTCCGTTTCTCCGTTTCTCCGTTTCTCTGTTTCTCCGTTTCGATTAAATGATTATAATAGTTATAATTTCTATTATAAATCATTTGAGCTGTAGTTAAATTATGCACTAATACTCTAAGTACATATTTAATATATTTTTTAATCTCTTTATCCTCCAGAAGAATTTTATTTATACTATTTACTGTATATAATAATTTACACAGAATCGGAAAGAAATCTAATTATTTATTTATAATAATTATTTTTTATTCACTTGTTTTACCAAAAATTTCGATTCTACATGTATTAATCAAATGTTAAATTGATATACCTCATAGACAATTATTACTTTCCATGTTTTAATACTTTAAGAAACATCTCTTTACTTTGAAGTTCGATCAAAATCAATTGCTAGAGGCGAATCAATCATTTTTAATGCATAAATGAGATGCACATTGTTCGATCAATATAGGGAACATGCGTAAATGTTAATAACAATCGCTGAAATGAACAAACATTCACTGAAACCGTTCGCCTTCGCAGACTTCGCAATATCTTGACATTTATTTATCATAATTATTAACAACCGTCGTTGGACCGTAGATTAAACAATTTTTGACAATGTTTCGGTATAAAAAGCCATCAATTTCTTGAAATATTTGGTTAGATCGAACAAATACTATCGAAGAAGCCGTGGGATAAAATAAATGAATATTTCTCTACATATCGGAATTATAGTTTGTATGTATGCAAATATATTCTGAACCCGCAATTACAGATCCCTGTAACGTGGTAATTACATGGGTTGTCATCTATTGGAGAAAGGGTTAAACTACACTTAAGGGGTGAAAACACCTGGCGGAGAAACGCTCAAGTTTGTCGAGGAATTGTTCTAATTTCCACAAATAGATGGCGCGACAAGTACAATTTACCGACATTAGAGATAAGTATTTCCATTTGTATGATATTCCCTACCGTGCTATAAAATAAATAAATACTTTTGTACAAACTTTTGTATGTTTCATCTTTCGTATCAATGTAAAATTAAACCATCCACGGTAAATTTTATTCTTGAATTTATTAATGTTTCTAGGACGATTTATTTCCGTATAAAGAGTGCAATAGGTGGGAAATTTGTGTACATAATAATTATTGAGTATAAAATAATTTTTCTTTTATTAGAGGTTAATATATTAAATAAGGAAGGAGGGTTAATCTTTATTATTTTAAATATAAAAATTAAAATTAAAGAAATTATTGAACATAAAATGAAATATGTTAAAAATGTATTTTTGTTAATTATTAATAAAATAACTATAATAGATGTTTGTATAACAGATGAATATCCTATAATTATTATGATTGATTTTTTTGTTTAAGCAAATGATAGGGGCAATAATTACATTAATTAGGCAAATAAAATAAATTTCATTAATAAATTTTAATATGAGTTCTATAATAATTATAGGGATTAATTTTCTTAAAGTTAATATAAAGAATAGATTAATTCAATTTAATGAATAAATTAAAGAAATGAATCGGACATTTAAAGAGTACATCCCAATTTTTAAGATTAGTGAAAAAAAAATAATTATTATAAATAAATAATTAGATTTATTTCCGATTCTGTGTAAATAATTATATATAGTAAATAGTATAAATAAAATTCTTCTGGAGGCTAAAGTGGTAAAAAAATATATTAAATATGTATTTAGAGTATTAGTGTCTAATTTAACTATAGATCAAATGATTTATAATAGAAATTATAAATATTATAACAATTAATCGAAACGGAGAAACGGAGAAACGAAAAAAAACGAAGGCAGAAACGGAGAAACGAAGGAAGAAACGGAGAAATGAAGAAAGAAACGAAGAAACGAAGAAAGAAACGGAGAAACGAAGAAATAAACCGAGAAACGGAGAAAGAAACGGAGAAACGAAGAAAGAAACAGAGAAACGAACAAAGAAACGCAGAAACGAAGAATGAAACGGAGAAACGAAGAAATAAACGGAGAAATGAAGAAAGAAACAGAGAAACAAAAAAAGAAACGGAGAAACGAACAAAGAAACGGAGAAACGAAGAAAGAAACGGAGAAACGAAGAATGAAACGGGGAAACGAAGAAAGAAACGGAGAAATAAATGGAGAAACGAAGATATAAACGGAGAAACGAAGAATGAAACGGAGAAACGAAGAAACGATGAAAGAAACGGAGAAACGAAGAAAGATACGGAGAAACGGAGAAACGAAGAAAGAAACGGAGAATCGGAGAAAGAAACGGAGAAACGAAGAACGAAACGGAGAAACGAAGAAAGAAACGGAGAATCGGAGAAATAGATGGAGTAACGAAGAAATAAACCGAGAAACGGAGAAAGAAACGGAGAAAAGAAGAAAGAAACGGAGAAACGAAGAAAGAAACGGAGAATCGGCGAAATACATGGAGAAACGAAGAAATAAACGGAGAAACGAAGAAGGAAACGGAGTAACGAAGAAAGAAACGAAGGAACGAAGAAAGAAACAGAGAATCGGAGAAATAAATGGAGGAACGAAGAAAGAAACTGAGAAACGAAGAAATAAATGGAGAAACGAAGAAATAATCGGAGAGACGAAGAAAGAAACGGAGAAACGAAGAAAGAAACGGAGAAACGAAGAAAGAAACGGAGTAACGAAGAAAGAAACGAAGAAACGAAGAAAGAAACGGAGAAACGAACAAAGAAACGGAGAAACGAACAAAGAAACGGAGAAACGAAGAAAGAAACGGAGTAACGAAGAAAGAAACGAAGAAACGAAGAAAGAAACGGAGAAACGAACAAAGAAACGGAGAAACGAAGAATGAAACGAAGAAAGAAACGGAGGAATAAATGGAGAAACGAAGATATAAACGGAGAAACGAAGAAAGAAGCGGAGAAACGTAGAAAGAAACGGAGAATCGGCGAAATACATGGAGAAACGAAGAAATAAACGGAGAAACGAAGAAAGAAACGGAGTAACGAAGAAAGAAACGAAGAAACGAAGAAAGAAACAGAGAATCGGAGAAATAAATGGAGGAACGAAGAAAGAAACTGAGAAACGAAGAAATAAATGGAGAAACGAAGAAATAAACGGAGAAACGAAGAAAGAAACGGAGAAACGAAGAAAGAAACGGAGAAACGAAGAAAGAAACGGAGAAACGAAGAAAGAAACGGAGTAACCAAGACAGAAACGAAGAAACGAAGAAAGAAACGGGGAATCGGAGAAATAAATGGAGAAACGAACAAATAAACCGAGGAGCGGAGAAAGAAGCGGAGAAACGAACAAAGAAGCGGAGAAACGTAGAAAGAAACGGAGAAACGAAGAATGAAACGGAGAAACGAAGAAAGAAACGGAGAAATATATGGAGAAACGAAGATATAAACGGAGAAACGAAAAAAGAAACGGAGGATCGGAGAAATAAATGGAGAAACGAAGTAAACCGAGAAACGGAGATAGAAACGGAGAAACGAACAAAGGAACAGAGAAACGAAGAGAGAAACAGAGAAACGAACAGAGAAATGGAGAAACGTAGAAAGAAACGGAGAAACGAAGAATGAAACGGAGAAACGAAGAAAGAAACGGAGAAATATATGGAGAAACGAAGATATAAACGGAGAAACGAAAAAAGAAACGGAGGATCGGAGAAATAAATGGAGAAACGAAGTAAACCGAGAAACGGAGATAGAAACGGAGAAACGAACAAAGGAACAGAGAAACGAAGAGAGAAACAGAGAAACGAACAGAGAAATGGAGAAACGAACGAAGAAACGGTGAAACGAAGAAAGAAACGGAGAAACGGAGAAATAAATGGAGAAACGAAGAAATAAACGGAGAAACGAAGAAAGAAACGGAGAAACGAAGAAAGAAACGGAGAAACGAAGAAAGAAACGGAGTAACGAAGAAAGAAACGAAGAAACGAAGAAAGGAACGGAGAAACGGAGAAACGAAGAAAGAAACGGAGAATCGAACAAAGAAACGGAGAAACGAACAAGGAAACGGAGAAACGGAGAAATAGATGGAGAAACGAAGAAACAAACGGAGAAGCGAAGAAAGAATCGGAGAAACGAAGAAAGAAACGGAGAAACGAAGAAAGAAACGGAGTAACGAAGAAAGAAACGAAGAAACGAAGAAAGAAACGGAGAAACGGACAAAGAAACGGAGAAACGAAGAAAGAAACGGAGAAACGGAGAAACGAAGAAAGAAACGGAGAAACGAACAATGAAATGGTGAAACGTTTCTCCGTTTCTCCGTTTCTCAGTTTCTCCGTTTCTCCGTTTCCCGATTTCTCCGTTTCTCCGTTTCTCAGTTTCTCCGTTTCTCCGTTTCTCCGTTTCTCCGTTTCTCGGTTTCTCGGTTTCTCCGTTTCTCCGTTTCTCCGTTTCTCGGTTTCTCCGTTTCTCCGTTTCTCGATTTTTCCGTTTCTCCGTTTCTCCGTTTCACCGTTTTTTGTTCGTTTCACCATTTATTTCTCCGATTCTCCGTTTCTTTGTTCGCTTCTCCGTTTCTTTGTTCGTTTCTCCGTTTCTTTGTTCGTTTGTCCGTTTCTCTGCTTGTTTCTTCGTTTCTCCATTTATTTCTCCGTTTCTCCATTTATTTCTCCGTTTCTCCGTTTCTTTGTTCGTTCCACCATTTATTTCTCTGTGTCTTCGTTTCTTTGTTCGTTTCTCCGTTTCTTTGTTCGTTTCTCCGTTTCTTCCTTCGTTTGTTCGTTTCTTTCTTCGTTTCTCCGTTACTTTCATCGTTTCTCCGTTTCTTTGTTCGTTTCTCCGTTTCTTTGTTCGTTTCTCCGTTTCTTTGTTCGTTTCTCCGTTTCTTTGTTCGTTTCTCCGTTTCTTTGTTCGTTTCTTCGTTTATTTCTTCGTTTCTCCATTTAATTCTCCGTTTCTCCGTTTCTTTGTTCGTTTCACCATTTATTTCTCTGTGTCTTCGTTTCTTTGTTCGTTTCTCCGTTTCTTTGTTCGTTTCTCCATTTCTTTGTTCGTTTCTTCGTTTCTTTCTTCGTTTCTCCGTTACTTTCATCGTTTTTCCGTTTCTTTGTTCGTTTCTCCGTTTCTTTGTTCGTTTCTCCGTTTCTTTGTTCGTTTCTCCGTTTCTTTGTTCGTTTCTCCGTTTCTTTGTTCGTTTCTTCGTTTCTTTCTTCGTTTCTCCGTTACTTTCATCGTTTCTCCGTTTCTTTGTTCGTTTCTCCGTTTCTTTGTTCTTTTCTCCGTTTTTTGGTCGTTTCTCCGTTTCTTCCTTCGTTTCTTCGTTTCTTCGTTTCTCCGTTTCTCCGTCTCTCCGTTTCTCCGTTTCTCCGTTTCTCCGTTTCTCCGTTTCGATTAAATGATTATAATGGTTATGATTTCTATTATAAATCATTTGAGCTATAGTTAAATTATACATTAATACTCTAAATACATATTATTATATACTTTTTAGTCTCTTTGGCCTCCAGAAGAATTTTATTTATACTATTTACTGTATATAATAATTTACATAGAATCGGAAATATATCTAATTATTTATTTATAATAATTATTTTTTATTCACTTATTTTACCAAAAATTTCGATTCTTCATGTATTAATCAAATGTTAAATTGATATATTTCATAGACAATTATTACTTTCCATGTTTTAAAACTTTAAGAAACATCTCTTTACTTTGAAGATCGATCAAAGTCAATTGCTAGAGGCGAATCAATCATTTTTAATGCATAAATAAGATGCACATTGTTCGATCAATATAGGGAACATGCGTAAATGTTAATAACAATCGCTGAAATGAACAAACATTCACCGAAACCATTCGCCCTCGAAGATTTCGCAATATCTTGATGTTTGTTTATCATAATTGTAGTATCGGATTTTCGGCGTCCGCTTAGGCTTGCTTCGAGCGTAAGCCTAAATAAGATAACGTGCGCGGCTGGACTCGAGTTGAAGTAAACATTTAGCGCCGATCGGCCCGCTAGCTTTCCTGGAAGGCACGAGTATCCTTTACAAAGGGTCTTGTGCGACGACCGAGCGTGAGAATGCATGGGGATGAAAGGAAATACATGTGGTTCGGAGAAAGTGAAGAGTGTTTAGAAAAGACGGGTGATTGGGATGGCCGAGCGTGGCCGAATGTCTGAAGTGAGAGAGACTGAGGATTGGAATGAAAGAGAATGAATGGGAATGACTATATAGAGCGCGAGAAGAACGTAGGAACACAGTATGACACAGTATGATATAGTATGACAAAGTATGACGACGAGAGTATGTCCGAAGAGTGTGTCGCGGACGGTATGACTAAAAAGACGATAAGACGAGACAACTAAAAGACGTATCCAGCGAAACTAACCACTGACACTACATCTAACACTATCATCATTGTAATATATAATATTATTAAATATACTTTAATATACCACATCAGAGCAATAGTTATTTGGGGGCTCGTACGGGGATAAATCATTCAAAAGGATCTCTCCTCCAGAGATCCAAGTGATAAGAGGAGAGAACGAAACAACATAATTATTAACAACCGTCGTAGGATCATACATTAGACAATTATTAACAATGTCCTAGTATAAATAATGGCTTAAAATATCATTTCGTTGAAATATTCCTTGTTCGCGAAGGAATTCTTCCTTCAGATCCAACTGACATTCTCAAGGCTACACGTATCGATTATCGATTCACAAGTATTTATCGTGGTGATTTTTCTATCTAGAAAAGCGATTAATTGAATTTTGGCACTTTTGTGTAAAAAATAACACTTCTACGCATATTGTGTAAATTATAAGAATTAAACAAATGTTAAATTAATGTATCTAATGAACAATTGTTACTTTCCGTGCTATAAAACTTTACGAAACACGTTTTAACGTGGAGTCTTGATCAAAATCAATTTCGATAAGTTTCTTAATTAATTGCAATACATAAATAAGATGCATATTGTTCGATCAATATAGGGAACATGCGTAAATGTTAATAACAATCGCTGAAATGAACAAACATTCACTGAAACCGTTCGCCTTCGCAGACTTCGCAATATATTGACATTTATTTACCATAATTATTAACAACCGTCGTTGGACCGTAGATTAAACAATTTTTGACAATGTTTCGGTATAAAAAGCCATCAATTTCTCGAAATATTTGGTTAGATCGAACAAATACGATCGAAGAAGCCGTGGGATGAAATAAATGAATATTCCTCTACATATCGGAATTATAGTTTGTATGTATGCAAATATATTCTGAACCCGCAATTACAAATCCCTGTAACGTGATAATTACATGGGTTGCCATCTATTGTAGAAAGGGTTAAACTACACTTAAGGGGTGAAAACACCTGGCGGAGAAACGCTCAAGTTTGTCGAGGAATTGTTCTAATTTCCACAAGTAGATGGCGCGACAAGTACAATTTACCGACATTAGAGATAAGTATTTCCATTTGTATGATATTCCCTACCGTGCGATAAAATAAATAAATACTTTTGTACAAACCTTTGTATGTTTCATGTTTCGAATAAATGTAAAATTAAACCTTCCACGGTAAATTTTATTCTTGAATTTATTAATGTTTCTAGGACGATTTATTTCAGTATAAAGAGTGCTATAGGTGGGACATTTGTGTACATAATAATTATTGAGTATAAAATAATTTTTCTTTTATAAGAGGTTAATATATTAAATAAGGAAGAAGAGTTAATCTTTATTATTTTAAATATAAAAATTAAAATTAAAGAAATTATTGAATATAAAATGAAATATCTTAAAAATGTATTTTTGTTAATTATTAATAAAATAACTATAATAGATGTTTGTATAACAGATGAATATCCTATAATTATTATGATCGATTTTTTTGTTTAAGCAAATGATAGGGGCAATAATTACATTAATTAGGCAAATAAAATAAATTTCATTATTAAATTTTAATATGAGTTCTATAATAATTACAGGGATTAATTTTATTAAAGTTATTATAAAGAATAGATTAATTCAATTTAATGAATTAATTAAAGAAATGAATCGGACATTTAAAGAGTACATCCCAATTTTTAAGATAAGTGAAAAAAAAATAATTATTATAAATAAATAATTAGATTTACTTCCGATTCTGTGTAAATTATTATATATAGTAAATAGTATAAATAAAATTCTTCTGGAGGCTAAAGAGATTAAAAAATATATTAAATATGTATTTAGAGTATTAGTGTCTAATTTAACTATAGATCAAATGATTTATAATAGAAATTATAAATATTATAATCATTTAATCGAAACGGAGAAACGGAGAAACGAAAAAAAACGAAGGCAGAAACGGAGAAACGAAGAAAGAAACGGAAAAATGAAGAAAGAAACGAAGAAACGAAGAAAGAAACGGAGAAACGAAGAAATAAACCGAGAAACGGAGAAAGAAACGGAGAAACGAAGAAAGAAACAGAGAAACGAACAAAGAAATGCAGAAACGAAGAATGACACGGAGAAACGAAGAAATAAACGGAGAAATGAAGAAAGAAACGGAGAAACAAAGAAAGAAACGGAGAAACGAACAAAGAAACGGAGAAACGAAGAAAGAAACGGAGAAATAAATGGAGAAACGACGATATAAACGGAGAAACGAAGAAAGAAACGGAGAAACGAAGAAACGATGAAAGAAACGGAGAAACGAAGAAAGAAACGGAGAAACGGAGAAACGAAGAAAGAAACGGAGAAACGAAGAAGGAACCTGAGAAACGAAGAAAGAAACGGAGAATCGGAGAAATCAATGGAGAAACGAAGAAATAAACGGAGAAACGAACAAAGAAACGCAGAAACGAGGAATGAAACGGAGAAACGAAGAAATAAACGGAGAAATGAAGAAAGAAACGGAGAAACAAAGAAAGAAACGGAGAAACGAAGAATGAAACGGAGAAACGAAGAATGAAACGGAGAAATAAATGGAGAAACGAAGATATAAACGGAGAAACGAAGAAAGAAACGGAGAAACGAAGAAACGATGAAAGAAACGGAGAAACGAAGAAAGAAACGGAGAAACGGAGAAACGAAGAAAGAAACAGAGAAACGAACAAAGAAACGCAGAAACGAAGAATGAAACGGAGAAACGAAGAAATAAACGGAGAAATGAAGAAAGAAACGGAGAAACAAAGAAAGAAACGGAGAAACGAACAAAGAAACGGAGAAACGAAGAAAGAAACGGAGAAATAAATGGAGAAACGAAGATATAAACGGAGAAACGAAGAAAGAAACGGAGAAACGAAGAAACGATGAAAGAAACGGAGAAACGAAGAAAGAAACGGAGAAACGAAGAAAGAAACGGAGAAACGAAGAAGGAACCTGAGAAACGAAGAAAGAAACGGAGAATCGGAGAAATCAATGGAGAAACGAAGAAATAAACGGAGAAACGAACAAAGAAACGCAGAAACGAAGAATGAAACGGAGAAACGAAGAAATAAACGGAGAAATGAAGAAAGAAACAGAGAAACAAAGAAAGAAACGGAGAAACGAAGAATGAAACGGAGAAACGAAGAAAGAAACGGAGAAATAAATGGAGAAACGAAGATATAAACGGAGAAACGAAGAAAGAAACGGAGAAACGAAGAAACGATGAAAGAAACGGAGAAACTAAGAAAGAAACGGAGAAACGAAGTAAGAAACGGAGAAACGAAGAAGGAACCTGAGAAACGAAGAAAGAAACGGAGAATCGGAGAAATCAATGGAGAAACGAAGAAATAAACGGAGAAACGAAGAAAGAAACGGAGAAACGGAGAAAGAAACGGAGAAACGAAGAAAGAAACGGTGTAACGAAGAAAGAAACGAAGAAACGAAGAAAGAAACGGTGAAACGAAGAAATAAACGGAGAAATGAAGAAAGAAACGGAGAAACAAAGAAAGAAACGGAGAAACGAACAAAGAAACGGAGAAACGAAGAAAGAAACGGAGAAACGAAGAATGAAACGGAGAAACGAAGAAAGAAACGGAGAAATAAATGGAGAAACGAAGATATAAACGGAGAAACGAAGAAAGAAACGGAGAAACGAAGAAACGATGAAAGAAATGGAGAAACGAAGAAAGAAACCGAGAAACGGAGAAACGAAGAAAGAAACGGAGAAACGAAGAAAGAATCGGAGAAACGAAGAAGGAACCCGAGAATCGAAGAAAGAAACGGAGAATCGGAGAAATCAATGGAGAAACGAAGAAATAAACGGAGAAACGAAGAAATAAACGGAGAAACGAAGAAAGGAACGGAGAAACGAACAAAGAAACGGAGAAACGGACAAAGAAACGGAAAAACGGAGAAATAAATGGAGAAACGAACAAATAAACGGGGAAACGAAGAAAGAAACGCAGAATTGGAGAAATAAATGGAGAAATGAAGAAATAAACGGAGAAACGAACAAAGAATCGGAGAAACAAACAAAGAAACGGAGAAACGAACAAAGAAACGGAGAAACGAACAAAGAAACGGGAAACGAACAAAGAAACGGAGAAACGAAGAAAGAAACGGAGAAACGAACAAAGAAACCAAGAAACGGAGAAACGAACAAAGAAACGGAGAAACAAACAAAGAAACGGAGAAACGAACAAAGAAACGGAGAAACGAACAAAGGAACGGAGAAATGAACAAAGAAACGAAGAAACGATGAAAGAAACGGAGAAACGAAGAAAGAAAGGGAGAATCGGAGTAATAAATGGAGAAACGAACAAAAAACGGTGAAACGGAGAAACGGAGAAACGGAAAAACCGAGAAACGGAGAAACCGAGAGACGTAGAAACGGAAAAACCGAGAATCGGAGAAACGGAGAGACGGAGAAACAGAGAAACCGAGAAACGGGGAAACGGAGAAACGGAGAAACGGAGAAACGGCGAAACGAAGAAAGAAACGGAGAAACGAAGAAAGAAACGGTGTAACGAAGAAAGAAACGGAGGAACGGAGAAATAAATGGAGAAACGAAGATATAAACGGAGAAACGAAGAAAGAAACGGAGAAACGAAGAAAGAAACGGAGAAACGAAGAAAGAAACAGAGTAACGAAAAAAGAAACGAAGAAACGAAGAAAGAAACGGAGAAACGGTGAAATAAATGGAGAAACGAAGAAATAAACAGAGAAACAAAGAAAGAAACGGAGAAACGAAGAATGAAACGGAGAAACGAAGAAAGAAACGGAGAAATAAATGGAGAAACGAAGATATAAACGGAGAAACGAAGAAAGAAACGGAGAAACGAAGAAACGATGAAAGAAACGGAGAAACGAAGAAAGAAACGGAGAAACGGAGAAACTAAGAAAGAAACGGAGAAACGAAGAAAGAAACGGAGAAACGAAGAAGGAACCTGAGAAACGAAGAAAGAAACGGAGAATCGGAGAAATCAATGGAGAAACGAAGAAATAAACGGAGAAACGAAGAAAGAAACGGAGAAACGGAGAAAGAAACGGAGAAACGAAGAAAGAAACGGTGTAACGAAGAAAGAAACGAAGAAACGAAGAAAGAAACGGAGAAACGAAGAAATAAACGGAGAAATGAAGAAAGAAACGGAGAAACAAAGAAAGAAACGGAGAAACGAACAAAGAAACGGAGAAACGAAGAAAGAAACGGAGAAACGAAGAATGAAACGGAGAAACGGAGAAATAAATGGAGAAACGAAGATATAAACGGAGAAACGAAGAAAGAAACGGAGAAACGAAGAAACGATGAAAGAAATGGAGAAACGAAGAAAGAAACCGAGAAACGGAGAAACGAAGAAAGAAACGGAGAAACGAAGAAAGAATCGGAGAAACGAAGAAGGAACCCGAGAATCGAAGAAAGAAACGGAGAATCTGAGAAATCAATGGAGAAACGAAGAAATAAACGGAGAAACGAAGAAATAAACGGAGAAACGAAGAAAGGAACGGAGAAACGAACAAAGAAACGGAGAAACGGACAAAGAAACGGAAAAACGGAGAAATAAATGGAGAAACGAACAAATAAACGGGGAAACGAAGAAAGAAACGCAGAATTGGAGAAATAAATGGAGAAATGAAGAAATAAACGGAGAAACGAACAAAGAATCGGAGAAACAAACAAAGAAACGGAGAAACGAACAAAGAAACGGAGAAACGAACAAAGAAACGGGAAACGAACAAAGAAACGGAGAAACGAAGAAAGAAGCGGAGAAACGAACAAAGAAACGGAGAAACGTTTCTCCGTTTCTCCGTTTCTCCGTTTCTCCGTTTCTCGGTTTCTCCGTTTCTCCGTTACTCGGTTTCTCCGATTCTCGGTTTCTCCGTTTCTCCGTTTCTCGGTTTCTCCGTTTCTCCGTTTCTCCGTTTCTCGGTTTCTACGTTTCTCGGTTTCTCCGTTTCTCGGTTTCTCGGTTTCTCCGTTTCTCAGTTTCTCCGTTTCTCCGTTTCTCCGTTTCTCGGTTTCCCCGTTTCTCCGTTTCTCGGTTTCTCGGTTTCTTCGTTTCTCGGTTTCTCCGATTCTCGGTTTCTCCGTTTCTCCGTTTCTCCGTTTCTCCGTTTCTCCGTTTCTCGGTTTCTTCGATTCTCATTTTCTCCATTTCTCCGTTTCTCCGTATCACCGTTTCTCCGTTTCTCGGATTCTCCGTTTCTCCGTCTCTCGGTTTCTCCGTTTCTCGGTTTCTCCGTTTCTCCGTTTCTCCGTTTCACCGTTTTTTGTTCGTTTCTCCGTTTCTTTCTTCGTTTCCCGTTTCTTTCTTCGTTTCTCCGTTTCCTTTTTCGTTTCTTTCTTCGTTTCTCCGTTTCTTTCATCGTATCTCCGTTTCTTTGTTCGTTTCTCCGTTTCTATGTTCGTTTCTCCGTTTCTTTGTTCGTTTCTCCGTTTCTTTGTTCGTTTCTCCGTTTCTTTGTTCGTTTCTCCGTTTCTTCGTTTCTTTGTTCGTTTCTCCGTTTCTTTCTTCGTTTCTCCGTTTCTTTGTTCGTTTCTCCGGTTCTTTGTTCGTTTCTCCGTTTCTTTGTTCGTTTCTCCGTTTCTTTCTTCGTTTCTCCGCTTCTTTGTTCGTTTCATCGTTTCTCCGTTTCTCCGTTTCTCCGTTTCGATTTAATGATTATATTATTTATAATTTCTATTATAAATCATTTGATCTATAGTTGAATTAGACACTAATACTCTAAATACATATTTAATATATTTTTTAACCACTTTAGCCTCCAGAAGAATTTTATTTATACTATTTACTGTATATAATAATTTACACGGAATCGGAAATAAATCTAATTATTTATTTATAATAATTACTTTTTTTTCACTTATCTTAAAAATTGGGATGTACTCTTTAAATGTTCGATTCATTTCTTTAATTTATTCATTAAATTGAATTAATCTATTCTTTATAATAACTTTAATAAAATTAATCCCTATAATTATTATAGAACTCATATTAAAATTTATTAATGAAATTTATTTTATTTGCCTAATTAATGTAATTATTGCCCCTATCATTTGCTTAAACAAAAAAATCAATCATAATAATTATAGGATATTCATCTGTTATACAAACATCTATTATATAATAGTTATTTTATTAATAATTAACAAAAATACATTTTTAACATATTTCATTTTATATTCAATAATTTCTTTAATTTTAATTTTTATATTTAAAATAATAAACATTAACTCTTCTTCCTTATTTAATATATTAACCTATAATAAAAGAAAAATTATTTTATACTCAATAATTATTATGTACACAAATTTCCCACCTATAGCACTCTTTATACTGAAATAAATCGTCCTTGAAACATTAATAAATTCAAGAATAAAATTTATACTTTTAATAATTGTATATCGTTTTATAAGATTAATTACATCATGAAATTATTTAAATATATCCTTCTTATATTTTTTCCCTTCAATTAAATAAAAAATATATAACAAAATTAACCTTAATTTTCTAAACTATTATCTATTTATAATTTTTTTAATATTTATATTTATATTTATAATATACTGATTGTACTAATTTTTAACATAATTAATATATGTATTCAACAAATCACAAAAATATTGGGATATTATATTTCATATCAGCTATATGATCTGGTATAATTGGTTCTTCTTTAAGGATACTAATTCGAATAGAATTAAATAGGCCAGGAACTTGAATTATTAACGACCAAATTTATAACTCAATTGTAACATCACATGCTTTTGTAATAATTTTTTTTATAGTTTTACCATTTATAATCGGAGGATTCGGAAACTGAATAATTCCCTTAATAATTGGATCCCCTGATACAGCATTTCCCCGAATAAATAATATAAGATTGTGACTAATCCCCCCTTCATTATTACTTTTAATTCTTACAACACTATTATTCCCAGGCTCGGGAACTGGATGAACAATCTACCCTCCTTTGTCATCAAATCTTTATCACCCATCTTCATCTATAGACTTAACAATTTTTTCTTTGCATATTGCAGGTATCTCTTCAATTATAGGATCTATTAATTTTATTGTTACAATTCTTAAAATAAAAAATAATGCTTTAAAATTCGATCAAATATCCTTATTTGCTTGGCCAGTATTAATTACTACAATTTTGCTTCTTCTCTCACTACCTGTATTAGCCGGAGCTATTACTATGTTATTAACAGACCGAAATTTAAATACTTCCTTCTTTGATCCTACTGGGGGAGGGGACCCAATTTTATTTCAACATTTATTTTGATTTTTTGAGCATCCTGAAGTCTATATTTTAATTTTACCCGGGTTTGGATTAATCTCCCATATCATTTTCAATGAAAGAGGGAAAAAGGAAACTTTTGGGAACCTAGGGATAGTTTATGCAATACTCGGAATTGGATTTCTAGGATTTATTGTGTGAGCACATCACATATTCACAGTAGGCTTAGATGTACACACACGAGCTTATTTCACTTCGGCAACTACAATCATTGCAATTCCCACAGGAATCAAAGTATTTAGATGACTAGCTACGTACTACGGGTCAAAACTTATTATTAATCCTTCTATTATTTGATAATTTGGCATTATTTTTTTATTTACAATAGGAGGATTAAGAGGAATTATATTATCAAACTCATCTATTGATATTATACTACATGATACATACTATGTTGTCTCTCATTTCCACTATGTACTGTCAATAGGAGCAGTATTTTCTATTATTGCTTCATTAATTCATTGATTCCCTTTATTCACAGGATTTACCCTAAATCAATTTTATCTTAAAACACAATTTTATATAATATTTATTGGGGTAAATATAACTTTTTTCCTTCAGCATTTTTTAGGAATGATAGGAATACCTCGACGTTATTCAGATTACCCGGATTCCTACTACTGTGAAAATTTATTATCATCTATTGGCTCAATAATTTCATTCAAAAGAATAATTTTACTCTTGTTTATTATATTGGAGAGATTTATAACTATATTTAAATTTAATCAATCATCACTAGAATGACCCCAAAACTTTTCCCCAAAAGACCACTCATTCCTCTCTATTCCTCTAATTATTAAAAACAAATCTTAATATGGCAGATTAGTGCATGAATTTAAGATTCATTTATAAAATTTAATATTTTTATTAAAAATGTCCCATTGAAAAATAATTAATTTCCAAGACCCCAATTCGCCATATGCCGATAATTTAAATCTTTTTCACAACTTCACAATAATTATTATAATTATAATCTCTTCATTAACTCTAATAATTATATTAGATATTTTTACTAATAAATTTATCAATCGATTTTTACTTAAAAATCATCATATTGAAATTGTATGAACTTTACTCCCAATAATAATTTTAGGAGTAATTGCACTTCCTTCTTTAAAAACCCTATATTTTATTGATGAACTATGAATACCCGTATACTTAACAATCAAATCAATTGGGCACCAATGATATTGATCCTATGAATACCCAGAATTTAATAATTTAAATTTTGACTCCTATATAGATAAAGATTTAAATAATATTTACATTTTTCGTCTCCTAGACGTAGACAATCGAATAATTATTCCATCTAATACACTAATTCGAATATTAACAACATCAAACGACGTAATTCACTCTTGAACTGTTCCGTCTTTAGGCTTAAAAATGGACTCCGTACCAGGGCGAATTAACCAAATAAATTTAATTACTAATCGACCTGGAGTATTTTTCGGACAATGTTCTGAAATCTGCGGAGCTAATCACAGATTTATGCTAATTGTTGTGGAAAGAACTAATTATTCAAACTTTATTAATTGAATTAACAACCAAAATTAAATTTTAACCTACTCATATAATATTTAATTAAATCAAATCATTAGATGTCTGACAAAAGAATTGATTTTTTAAATCAAATTATAGTAATAAATTACTTCACTTTTTATTTTAAAACTTTAAGAATCATCTCTTTACTTCGAAGCTCGATCAAAATTAATTTCTATAAGTTCTTAATCATTTGTAATGCATCAATAAGATGAACATTGTTCGATTAATATTGGGAACATGCATGAATGTTAGTAAAACTCGCGGAAATGAATAAACATTCACCGAAACTATTCGCCTTCGCAGATTTTGCAATATCTTGACGTTTATTTATCATAATTATTAACAATTGTCGTAGTACCATAGTTTAAATAATTATTAACAATGCCCTAGTATAAATAAAGGCTTAAAATATCATTTCATCGAAATATTCATTGCTCGCGATGGAATTTTTCGTTGAGATCAAACTGACATTCTCAAGGCTACACGTATCGATGATCGATTCACAAGCGTTCATCGCTATGATTGTTGTATCTAGAAAAGCGATTAATTGAATTTCAGCGCTTTTAAATAAAAAATGCAACTACTACGCGTATTGTGTAAATTATAAGAATTAAGCAAATGTTAAATTAATGTATTTAATAAACAATTGTTACTTTCCCTGCTATAAAACTTTACGAAACACGTTTTACTTTGAATCTCGATCCAAATTAATTTCTATGAGGTACTTAATCATTTTCAATGCATAAATAGGATGCACATTGTTCGATTAATATTGGGAACATACATAAATGTTAGTAACAATGGCGGAAATGAACAAACATTCACCGAAACCGTTCGCCTTCGCAGATTTCGCAATATCTTGACGTTTATTTAACATAATTATTAACAACCGTCGTTGGACCGTAGATTAAACAATTTTTCACAATGTTCCGGTATAAATAATGGCTATAAAGCCATCAATTTCTTGAAGTATTTGGTTAGATCGAACAAATACAATCGAAGAAACCGTGCGATAAAATAAATGAATATTTCTCTACATATCGGAATTATAGTTTGTATGTATGCAAATATATTCTGACCCCGCAATTACAAATCCCTGTAACTACACTTTAGGGGTGAAAACACTTGGCGGAGAAACGCTCAAGTTTGTCGAGGAATTGTTCTAATTTCCACGAATAGATGGCGCGACAAGTACAATTTACCGACATTAGAGATAAGTATTTCCATTTGTATGATATTCCCTACCGTGCGATAAAATAAATAAATACTTTTGTACAAACTTTTGTATGTTTCATCTTTCGAATAAATGTAAAATTAAACCTTCCACGGTATATTCCAGCCTTCCTTTATACATTTAAAAATCTTGAATACCTCGAAATCAAGGCTTCACGTATCGATTATCAACTCACAAGTGTTTATAACGACGATTTTTCTATATAGAAAAGCGATTAATCGAATTTCAGCACTTTTGAGAATAAAATATAACTACTACGCGTACTGTGTAAAGTATGAAAATTAAATAAATGTTAAATTATTGGACTAATGCACAATTATTACTTTTCATGCTTTTAAACTTTACTAAACAAGTTTTTACATTGAATCTCGATCAAAATCAATTTCTATAAGTATAATTATTTATAATGCATAAATAAGATACACATTGTTCGATTAATATTGAGAACATGCATAAATGTTAACAGAAATCGCGAAAATTAACAAACCTGTTCTCCAACAGAGAACAACCCATATAATTACCACGCTACAAATGTTTGGAATTGCGCGTTCAGAATATATTTGCATCCATACAAACAATAATTTCGATATGTAGAGAAATATTCATTTACTTTATCGCACGGTAGGCAATGGCATTCGAAAGGGGATACTCATCTGTAATGTCGGTAGATAATGCTTGTGGAGCCATCTAATGATGAAAGTCAGAACAATTCCTGGACAAACTTGAGCGTTTCTCCGCCAGGTGTTTTCACCCCTTAAGTGTCGTTTAACCCTTTCTCCAATAGATGGCAACCCATGTAATTACCACGTTACAGGGATTTGTAATTGCGGGTTCAGAATATATTTGCATACATACAAACTATAATTCCGATATGTAGAGAAATATTCATTTATTTTATCCCACGGCTTCGTCGATCGTATTTGTTCGATCTAACCAAATATTTCAAGAAATTGATGGCTTTTTATACCGAAACGTTGTCAAAAATTGTTTAATCTACGGTCCAACGACGGTTGTTAATAATTATGATAAATAAACAACAAGATATTGCGAAATCTACGAAGGCGAACGGTTTCGGTGAATGTTTGTTCATTTCCACGATTGTTACTAACATTTATGCATGTTCCCAATATTGATCGAACAATGTGCATCTTATTTATGTATTGCAATTAATTAAGAAACTTATAGAAATTGATTTTGATCGAGGCTCGATGTTAAAACGTGTTTCTTAATGTTTCAAAGCATGGAAAGTGACAATTGTTTATTAGATACATTAATTTAACATTTGTTTTATTCTTATAATTTACACAATACGCGTAGAAGTGGTATTTTTTACATAAAAGTGCCAAAATTTATTTAATCGCTGTTCTGGATAGAAAAATCACCGTGATGAATACTTGTGAATCGATAATCGATACGTGTAACCTTGAGAATGTCAGTTGGATCTCAGCGAAAAATTCCTCCGCGAACACAGAATATTTCAACGAAATGATATTTTAAGGCATTATTTATACTAGGACATTGTTAATAATTGTCTAAAGTATGGTTCTACGACGCTTGTTAATAAATATGATAAATAAACATCGAGATTTTGCAAAATCTGCGAAGACGAACGGTTTCGGAGAATGTTTGTTCATTTCTGCGATTGTTACTAACATTTATACATGTTCCGAACATTTATCTTACAATATGCATCTTATTTATGCATTAAATATGATTGGTTCGCCTACAGCAATTAATTTTGACCGAGATTCGAGGTATAAACGTGTTTCTTAATGTTTCAAAGCATGGGAAGTGGCAATTGTTTATTAGATACATTAATTTAACATTTGTTTCGTTCTTATAATTTTCGGAATACGCGTGGAAGCTGTATTCTTTAAGTAAAAGCGTCGAAATTCAATTAATCGCTTTTCTAGATAGATAAATCATCGTGATGGTCGTTTGTGAATCGATAAACATTTCCAGCCTTGACAATGTCGGTTCGATCTCAATAACAACTATTCCATCGCGAAAAAAGAATATTTCAACGAAATGATATTTTAAGCCATGATTTATACTAGGACATTGTTAATAATTGTCTAAAGTATGGTCCTACGACGGTTGTTAATAATTATGACAAACAAACCCCGAGATATTGCGATATCTGGGAAGGCGAACGGTTTCGGTGAATATTTGTCCATTTCCGCGATTGTTACTAACATTTATGCATGTTCCCAATATTGATCGAATAATGTGCATCTTACTTAGGCATCATAAATCATTAGTTAGTTTTCAGAAATTAATTACGATCGGAAATGAAAGTAAAATATTTGTATTCATATATTTCTCGATTTGCAACCAATATTTATCTTCATAAGGAAATTATTGATTTACAATGCAAAAGAAAATGCATTTTGTAAAATTAATAATCCCAACTTTTACAGTGCAAACCATTAATTAGTTTAAAAATATTAATTTTCATAAAAAATCGAGAAATATATGTATACCAAACTATTAGTTAAATTTTCCGATAAAATTTAATTTTCATACTGTAATATAAAAGTTGGGAACTTGCAAAAATGTTTATAACAATCGCCTAGAGACATAAACATTCGCTATAGCAATACGCCTTCACAGATTTCGCAATATCTTGTTTGTTTACATTATTATTAACAACCGTCGTAGGATCATACATTAGACAATTTTTAACAATGTCCTAGTATAAATAATGCCTTAAAATATCATTTCATTGAAATATTCTGTGTTCGCGGAGGAATTTTTCGCTGAGATCCAACTGACATTCTCAAGGCTACACGTATCGATTATCGATTCACAAGTATTCATCGCGGTGATTTTTCTATCCAGAACAGCGATTAATTAAATTTTGGCACTTTTATGTAAAAAATACCACTTCTACGCGTATTGTGTAAATTATAAGAATGAAACAAATGTTAAATTAATGTATCTAATAAACAATTGTCACTTTCCATGCTTTGAAACATTAAGAAACACGTTTTAACATCGAGCCTCGATCAAAATCAATTTCTATAAGTTTCTTAATTAATTGCAATACATAAATAAGATGCACATTGTTCGATCAACATTGGGAACATGCATAAATGTTAGTAACAATCGTGGAAATGAACAAACATTCACCGAAACCGTTCGCCTTCGTAGATTTCGCAATATCTTGTTGTTTATTTATCATGTTTATTAACAACCGTCGTAGGACCGTAGATTAAACAATTATTAACAATGTTCTAGTATAAATAATGGCTAAAAAGCCATCAATTTGTTGAAATATTCGATTAGATCGAACAAAGACAATGGAAGTAACGGTAAGTCACTGGTAAGTGACCTTGCGGTGGGTATATAAGGAGCCGCCGATTGATTAAAATTTCATTCTTCCTGGAGGCTCCGAGATGGACGGATCTCTTCGTTTTAGGTTTATGGAAGAGGGACCCCCCACCTTGGTAACCGGTACTGGCCGCCGGTAGGCGGTGGTCAGTACTGGCGACCACTCTCTCAATCCTCTCTTTTTTTTTTTAATTATTTCTTTGTGTAATTCATTTCATTTGTTCTCTGATTTTAATTGCTACCTGTTTTTACATGTTTATTCTTTTCCACTAACCAAATTCATTTCTATTTTCTATTATGCCTTGACTTTAGGTTTCTCTTAGGTTTCCCTAAGGTTTCTCTTAGATACATTCTCTTAGATGTATCGGAAAACGAAGAACGAAGAACGAAGAGGACTGATGTATTGCATCCTCCGCGGGACTGTTAATTCCAAGTATAGACTAAGTTAGTTTTAAGGTCACCATGTACGAATATCTGTCATCTGCCGAGCAATTATCCAATCTTTAGCTTCTTTTTGCTCGCTTGCTCGTATCTCAGTCCGGCCACCTCTGCTTGTTGCATAAGCAAGTGACCGGCCGTGGAGGTGGACCGAACGCTCGATCGCCGTCTCTTCTGGTGCGTCCGCTTTGAGAGAGAATATGCTGCGAACACAGGGGCAGGTGTTCGCACCGGTCCCTGCGGAAGGCCTTGTGCCACAAGACCCTCTCTTCGTCATCCTCCGTAAGTCAGGTCCACGCTTTGCGTGGTTCCTGACGCGGAGTTGGGAGAAACGGGGCACTCTATATGAGTGGACGGCGTCGTGCATTTCCTCTTCAATCGGGCCCCCTGAGGGGAAACGGGACCGACCTAGTAGGACCAACTGCACGGTTCGTGTCGCGTCTTTCCCAATTTTGCCTAATTTTTCCATAATGTAATTGCTCGGCAGAATTAAACGAGGAGATCGAAGGAACATTGATTCCTTCTATCTCTGCAGTTAGAATAAGTTAGTTTTAAGGCTGTGATCTGCCAAGCAATTATCCAATCTTTAGCTTAATTTTGCTCGCTTCCTCGTTCCTCGGTCCGGTCACCACTGCTTCTTGTACAAGCAAGTGGCCGGCCGTGTAAGTAGTCCGAACGGTCTATCGCCGTCTCTTCCGGTGTGTCCGCTTCCAGAGGGGGCATGTTGCGAGCACAGGAGCAGGCATTTTTGCCGGTCCCTGCGAAAGCCTCCAAAATAAGACCCTCTCGTCGTAAGATGGAGAAACGGGGCACTCCTCTAGGGGAGTGGTAGGCGTCGTTCGTTTTCTCTGGAATCGGAACCACGGAGGGGAAACGGGATAGACCTAGTAGGACCAACAGCACGGTTCGTGTCGCGTCTTTCCCAATTTTGCCTAATTTTTCCATAATGTAATTGCTTGGCAGAACTAAACGAGGAGATCGAAGGAACATTGATTCCTTCCATCTCTTTGGTTTAGTATCTTCGTTTGTATCGCGTGTCGAGGGAGATCGATGGAACTTTGATTCCATCTATCTCTCTCCGGGTCTCCGCTCGCAGCAACCTCCACCTGGAGAGACCTGGTAATCGGTATTACTTGCGACGAACAATAATTATTCGTCGTGAGTAGTACCGAGTTAATCGGCTGCGAATTTAGAATAGTAACTTTTACGGTACAGTAGAGTACTTTACGGTACAGTACTTTCTACAAGTAGAGTACTTTAAAGAACAACATTTTTGTAATGAGTATGAAAGTGCGAATATGTTAATGGATCGAAGAAAAGCGATTGTATTTCCGATGAATTGATGTATTGAAATAAAATCAATTTCACTGACGACAGAAACTTTATTTTTCTCCATTATTTGTTTCCATTTCTTTAACCCGATCCAATAAAACTGGTAAAACAACTTAAAACTATATGTCCTCGACTATCATGTTCTCCTGATACAAAGAAAATCGGGATCCATGATTCAGAAATTCGTTCGAAAGTCCTACAAATTTCCGATTCGCGGAAATTCTTGGAATTTGACGTCAATTCGAAGAATCCGCGAAATCGTGCCACTTCCTCGCATATCGTATACTGACACCAAGAGTCCCAAAATCAAACATTTTCTAAAATTTATGCCTGAATTTCAACCTTTGGTATCAGGAAAATACCAAAAATTTCGATTCTTCATGTATTAATCAAATGTTAAAGTGATATATCTCATAGACAATTATTACTTTCCATGTTTTAAAACTTTAAGAAACATCTCTTTACATTGAAGTTCGATCAAAATCAATTGCTAGAGGCGAATCAATCATTTTTAATGCATAAATAAGATGCACATTGTTCGATCAATATAGGGAACATGCGTAAATGTTAATAACAATCGCTGAAATGAACAAACATTCACCGAAGCCATTCGCCCTCGAAGATTTCGCAATATCTTGATGTTTGTTTATCATAATTATTAACAACCGACCTAGGATCATACAATAGACAATTATTAACAATGTCCTAGTATAAATAATGGCTTAATATATCATTTCGTTGAAATATTCCTTGTTCGAGAAGGAATTTTTCCTTGAGATCCAACTGACATTCTCAAGGCTACACGTATCGATTATCGATTCACAAGTATTTATCGCGGTGATTTTTCTATCTAAAAAAGCGATTAATTGAATTTTTGCACTTTTGTGTAAAAAGTACCACTTCTACGCGTATTGTGTAAATTATAAGAATTAAACAAATGTTAAATTAATGTATCTAATGAACAATTGTTACTTTCCGTGCTTTAAAACTTTACGAAACACGTTTTAACTTGGAGTCTCGATCAAAATCAATTTCGATAAGTTTCTTAATTAATTGCAATACATAAATAAGATGCACATTGTTCGATCAATATAGGGAACATGCGTAAATGTTAATAACAATCGCTGAAATGAACAAACATTCACTGAAACCGTTCGCCTTCGCAGACTTCGCAATATCTTGATATTTATATATCATAATTATTATCAACCGTCGTTGGACCGTAGATTAAACAATTTTTGACAATGTTTCGGTATAAAAAGCCATCAATTTCTTGCAATATTTGGTTAGATCGAACAAATACGATCGATGAAGCCGTGGGATAAAATAAATGAATATTTCTCTACATACCGGAATTATAGTTTGTATGTATGCAAATATATTCTGAACCCGCAATTACAAATCCCTGTAACGTGGTAATTACATGGGTTGCCATCTATTGGTGAAAGGGTGAAACTACACTTAAGGGGTGAAAACACCTGGCGGAGAAACGCTCAAGTTTGTCGATGAATTGTTCTAATTTCCACAAATAGTTGGCGCGACAAATACAATTCACCGACATTAGAGATAAGTATTATATTTCCATTTGTATGATATTCCCTACCGGGCTATAAAATAAATAAATACTTTTGTACAAACTTTTGTATGTTTCATCTTTCGTATCAATGTAAAATTAAACCTTCCGCGGTAAATTTTATTCTTGAATTTATTAATGTTTCTAGGACCATTTATTTCAGTATAAAGTGTGCTATAGGTGGGAAATTTGGGTACATAATAATTATTGAGTATAAAATAATTTTTCTTTTATAGGAGGTTAATATATTAAATAAGGAAGAAGAGTTAATCTTTATTATATTAAATATAAAAATTAGAATTAAAGAAATTATTGAATATAAAATGAAATATGTTAAAAATGTATTTTTGTTAATTATTAATAAAATAACTATAATAGATGTTTGTATAACAGATGAATATCCTATAATTATTATGATTGATTTTTTTGTTTAAGCAAATGATAGGGGCAATAATTACATTAATTAAGTAAATCAAATAACTTTCATTATTAAATTTTAATATGAGTTCTATAATAATTATAGGGATTAATTTTATTAATGTTATTATAAAGAATAGATTAATTCAATTTAATGAATAAATTAAAGAAATGAATCGAACATTTAAAGAGTACATCCCAATTTTTAAGATAAGTGAAAAGAAAAAAATTATTATAAATAAATAATTAGATTTATTTCCGATTCTGTGTAAATTATTATATATAGTAAGTAGTATAAATAAAATTCTTCTGGAGGCTAAAGAGATTAAAAAATATATTAAATATGTATTTAGAGTATTAGTGTCAAATTTAACTATAGATCAAATGATTTATAATAGAAATTATAAATATTATAATCATTTAATCGAAACGGAGAAACGGAGAAACGGAGAAACGATGAAACGAAGGAAGAAACGGAGAAACGAAAAAAGAAACGGAGAAACGAAGAAAGAAACGGAGAAACGAAGAAAGAATCGGAGAAACGAAGAAAGAAACGGAGAAACGAGGAAACGAAGAAACAAACGGAGAAACGAACAAAGAAACGGAGAAACGAAGAAAGAAACAAAGAAACGAAGAAAGAAACGGAGAAACGAACAAAGAAACGGAGAAACGAAGAAAGAAACAAAGAAACGAAGAAAGAAACGGAGAAACGAAGAAAGAAACGAAGAAACGAAGAAAGAAACGGAGAAACGAAGAAAGAAACGAAGAAACGAAGAAAGAAACGGAGAAACGAAGAAATAAATGGAGAAACGGAGAAAGAAACGGAGAAACGAACAAAGAAACGGAGAAACGAATAGAGAAACGGAGAAACGAACAAAGAAACGGAGAAACGAACAAAGAAACGGAGAAACGAACAAAGAAACGGAGAAACGAACAAAGAAACGGAGAAACGAACAAAGAAACGGAGAAACGAAGAAAGAAACGGAGAAACGAAGGAAGAAAGGGAGAAACTAGGAAAGAAGCGGAGAAACGAAGAAAGAAACGGAGAAACGAAGAAAGAAACGGAGAAACGAAGAAAGAAACGGAGAAACGAAGAAAGAAACGGAGTAACGAAGAAAGAAACGAAGAAACGAAGAAAGTAACGGAGAAACGAAGAAGGAAACGGAGAAACGAAGAAAGAAACGGAGAAACGGAGAAATAAATGGAGAAACGAAGAAAGAAACGGAGTAACGAAGAAAGAAACGAAGAAACGAAGAAAGAAACGGAGAAACGAACAAAGAAACGGAGAAACGAAGAAAGAAACGGAGAAACGAACAAAGAAACGGAGAAACGAACAAAGAAACGGAGAAACGAACAAAGAAACGGAGAAACGAAGAAAGAAACGGAGAAACGAAGGAAGAAAGGGAGAAACTAGGAAAGAAGCGGAGAAACGAAGAAAGAAACGGAGAAACGAAGAAAGAAACGGAGAAACGAAGAAAGAAACGGAGAAACGAAGAAAGAAACGGAGTAACGAAGAAAGAAACGAAGAAACGAAGAAAGTAACGGAGAAACGAAGAAGGAAACGGAGAAACGAAGAAAGAAACGGAGAAACGGAGAAATAAATGGAGAAACGAAGAAAGAAACGGAGTAACGAAGAAAGAAACGAAGAAACGAAGAAAGAAACGGAGAAACGAACAAAGAAACGGAGAAACGAAGAAAGAAACGCAAAAACGAAGAAAGAAACGCAGAAACGAAGAAAGAAACGGAGTAACGAAGAAAGAAACGCAGAAACGGAGAAATAAATGGAGAAACGAAGAAATAAACCGAGAAACGGAGAAAGAAACGGAGAAACGAACAAAGAAACGGAGAAACAAACAAAGAAACGGAGGAACGAACAAAGAAACGGAGAAACGAACAAAGAAACGGAGAAACGAACAAAGAAACGGAGAAACGAAGAAAGAAACGGAGAAACGAAGGAAGAAAGGGAGAAACGAGGAAAGAAGCGGAGAAACGAAGAAAGAAACGTAGAAACGAAGAAAGAAACTGAGAAACGAAGAAAGAAACGGAGGATCGGAGAAATAAATGGAGAAACGAAGAAATAAACCGAGAAACGGAGATAGAAACGGAGAAACGAACAAAGGAACAGAGAAACGAAGAGAGAAACGGAGAAACGAACAAAGAAACGGAGAAACGAACAAAGAAACGTTTCTCCGTTTCTCCGTTTCTCCGTTTCTCGGTTTCTCGGTTTCTCCGTTTCTCCGTTTCTCCATTTCTCCGTTTCACGGTTTCTCCGTTTCTCTGTTTCTCCGTTTCTCGGTTTCTCTGTTTCTCCGTTTCTCAGATTCTCGTTTTCTCCATTTCTCCGTTTCTCCGCTTCTCCGTTTCTCCGTTTCTCGGTTTCTCCGTTTCTCCGTTTCTCCGTTTCTCGGTTTCCCCGTTTCTCCGTTTCTCGGTTTCTCGGTTTCTCCGTTTCTCGGTTTCTCCGTTTCTCCGTTTATCGGTTTCTCCGTTTCTCCGTTTCTCGGTTTCTCCGTTTCTCCGTTTCTCCGATTCTCGGTTTTTCGGTTTCTCCGTTTCTCCGTTTCTCCGTTTCTCCGTTTCACCGTTTTTTGTCCGCTTCTCCATTTATTTCTCCGATTCTCCGTTTCATTCTTCGTTTCTCCGTTTCTTTCTTCGTTTCTTCGTTTCTTTCTTTGTTTCTCCGTTTCTTTCATCGTTTCTCCGTTTCTTTCTTCGGTCCTCCGTTTCTTTCTTCGATTCTCCGTTTACTTCTTCGTTTCTCCATTTATTTCTCTGTTTCTTTGTTCGTTTCTCCGTTTCTTTGTTCGTTTCTCCGTTTCTTTGTTCGTTTCTCCGTTTCTTTTTTCGTTTCTCTGTTTCTTTGTTCGTTTCTCCGTTTCGTCGTTTCTTTGTTCGTTTCTCCGTTTCTTTGTTCGTTTCTCCGTTTCTTTGTTCGTTTCTCCGTTTCTTTCTTCGTTTCTCCGTTTCTTTCTTTGTTTCTCCGTTTCTTTTTTCGTTTCTCCGTTTATTTCTTCATGTCTCCATTTATTTCTCCGAATCTCCGTTTCCTTCTCCGTTCCTCGGTTTATTTCTTCGTTTCTTCATTTATTTCTCCGTTTCTCCGTTTCTTTCTTCGTTTCTCCATTTATTTCTCCGTTTCTCCGTTTCTTTCTTCGTTTCTCCGTTTCTTTCTTCGTTTCTCCATTTCTTTGTTCGTTTCCCCATTTATTTCTCCGTTTCGCCGTTTCTTTCTTCGTTTCTCCGTTTCTTTGTTCGTTTCTCCGTTTCTTTGTTGGTTTCTCCGTTTCTTTGTTCGTTTCTCCGTTTCCTTGTTCGTTTCTCCGTTTCTTTCTTCGTTTCTCCGTTTCGTCGTTTCTTTGTTCGTTTCTCCGTTTCTTTGTTCGTTTCTCCGTTTCTTTCTTCGTTTCTCCGTTTCTTTCTTCGTTTCTCCGTTTCTTCCTTCGTTTCCCGTTTCTTTCTTCGTTTCTCCGTTTGTTTCGTCGTTTCTCCGTTTCTTTCTTTGTTTCTCCGTTTCTTTGTTCGTTTCTCCGTTTATTTCTTCATTTCACCATTTATGTAGTATCGGATTTTCGGCGTCCGCTTAGGCTTGCTTCGAGCGTAGGCCTAAACAAGATAACGTGCGCGGTTGGACTCGAGTTGAAGTAAACATTTAGCGCCGATCGGCCCGCTAGTTTTCCTGGAAGGCACGAGTATCCTTTACAGGGGGTCTTGTGCGACGACCGAGCGTGAGAATGCATGGGGATGAAAGGAAATACATGTGGTTCGGAGAAAGTGAAGAGTGTTTAGAAAGGACGGGTGATTGGGATGGCCGAGCGTGGCCGAATATCTGAAGTGAGAGAGACTGAGGATTGGAATGAAAGAGAATGAATGGGAATGGCCATATAGAGCGCGAGAAGAACGTAGGAACATGGTATGACAAAGTATGACGACGAGAGTATGTCCGAAGAGTGTGTCGCGGACGGTATGACTAAAAAGACGATAATACGAGACAACTAAAAGACGTATCCAGCGAAACTAAGCACTGACACTACATCTAACACTACCATCATTGTAATATATAATATTATTAAATATACTTTAATACACCACATCAGAGCAATAGTTATTTGGGGGCTCGTACGGGGATAAATTATTCAAAAGCTTCTCTCCTCCAGAGATCCAAGTGATAGGAGGAGAGAACGGAACAACATTTATTTCTCCGAATCTCCGTTTCCTTCTCTGTTCCTCGGTTTATTTCTTCGTTTCTCCATTTATTTCTCCGATTCTCCGTTTCTTTCTTCGTTTCTCCGTTTCTTTCTTCGTTTCATCGTTTCTCCGTTTCTCCGTTTCTCCGTTTCTTCGTTTCTCCGTTTCTCCGTTTCTCCGTTTCTCCGTTTCTCCATTTCGATTAAATGATTATAATAGTTATAATTTCTATTATAAATCATTTGAGCTATAGTTAAACTATACACTAATACTCTAAATACATATTTAATATATTTTTTAATCTCTTTAGCCTCCAGAAGAATTTTATTTATACTATTTACTGTATATAATAATTTACACAGAATCGGAAATAAATCTAATTATTTATTTATAATAATTATTTTTTATTCACTTATTTTACCAAAAATTTCGATTCTTCATATATTAATCAAATGTTAAATTGATATATCTCATTGACAATTATTACTTTCCATGTTTTAAAACTTTAAGAAACATTTCTTTACTTTGAAGATCGATCAAAATCAATTGCTGTAGGCGAACCAATCATATTTAATGCATAAATAAGATGCATATTGTAAGATAAATGTTCGGAACATGTATAAATGTTAGTAACAATCGCAGAAATGAACAAACATTCTCCGAAAACGTTCGTCTTCGCAGATTTTGCAAAATCTCGATGTTTATTTATCATATTTATTAACAAGCGTCGTAGAACCATACTTTAGACAATTATTAACAATGTCCTAGTATAAATAATGCCTTAAAATATCATTTCGTTGAAATATTCCTTGTTCGCGAAGGAATTTTTCCTTGAGATCCAACTGACATTCTCAAGGCTACACGTATCGATTATCGATTCACAATTATTTATCGCGGTGATTTTTCTATCTAAAAAAGCGATTAATTGAATTTTGGGACATTTGTGTAAAAAATACCACTTCTACGCGTATTGTGTAAATTATAAGAATTAAACAAATGTTAAATTAATGTATCTAATGAACAATTGTTACTTTCCGTGCTTTAAAACTTTACGAAACACGTTCTAACGTGGAGTCTCGATTAAAATCAATTTCGATATGTTTCTTAATTAATTGCAATACATAAATAAGGTGCACATTGTTCGATCAATATAGGGAACATGCGTAAATGTTAATAACAATCGCTGAAATGAACAAACATTCACTGAAACCGTTCGCCTTCGCAGACTTCGCAATATCTTGACATCTATTTATCATAATTATTAACAACCGTCGTTGGACCGTAGATTAAACAATTTTTGACAATGTTTCGGTATAAAAAGCCATCAATTTCATGAAATATTTGGTTAGATCGAACAAATACGATCGAAGAAACCGTGGGATAAAATAAATGAATATTTCTCTACATATCGGAATTATAGTTTGTATGTATGCAAATATATTCTGAACACGCAATTGCAAATCCCTGTAACGTGGTAACTACATGGGTTGCCATCTATTGGAGAAAGGGTTAAACTACACTTAAGGGGTGAAAACACCTGGCGGAGAAATGCTCAAGTTTGTCGAGGAATTGTTCCAATTTCCACAAATAGATGGCGCGACAAGTACAATTTACCGACATTAGAGATAAGTATTTCCATTTGTATGATATTCCCTACCGTGCGATAAAATAAATAAATACTTTTGTACAAACTTTTGTATGTTTCATCTTTCGAATAAATGTAAAATTAAACCTTCCACGGTAAATTTCATTCTTGAATTTATTAATGTTTCTAGGACGATTTATTTCAGTATAATGAGTGCTATAGGTGGGAAATTTGTGTAGATAATAATTATTGAGTATAAATAATTTTTCTATTCTAAGAGGTTAATATATTAAATAAGGAAGAAGTGTTAATCTTTATTATTTTAAATATAAAAATTAAAATTAAAGAAATTATTGAATATAAAATGAAATATCTTAAAAATGTATTTTTGTTAATTATTAATAAAACAACTATAATAGATGTTTGTATAACAGATGAATATCCTATAATTATTATGATTGTTTTTTTTGTTTAAGCAAATTATAGGGGCAATAATTACATTAATTAGGCAAATAAAATAAATTTCATTATTAAATTTTAACATGAGATCCATAATAATTATAGGGATTAATTTTATTAAAGTTATTATAAAGAATAGATTAATGCAATTTAATGAATAAATTAAAGAAATGAATCGAACATTTTAAGAGTACATCCCAATTTTTAAGATAAGTGAAAAAAAAATAACTATTATAAATAAATAATTAGATTTATTTCCGATTCTGTGTAAATTATTATATATAGTAAATAGTATAAATAAAATTCTTCTGGAGGCTAAAGAGATTAAAAAATATATTAAATATGTATTTAGAGTATTAGTGTCTAATTTAACTATAGATCAAATGATTTATAATAGAAATTATAAATATTATAATCATTTAATCGAAACGGAGAAACGGAGAAACGGAGAAACGATGAAACGAAGGAAGAAACGGAGAAACGAAGAAAGAAACGGAGAAATGAAGAAAGAAACGAAGAAAGAAACGGAGAAACGAAGAAATCAACCGAGAAACGGAGAAAGAAACGGAGAAACGAAGAAAGAAACAGAGAAACGAACAAAGAAACGCAGAAACGAAGAATGAAACGGAGAAACGAAGAAATAAACGGAGAAATGAAGAAAGAAACGAAGAAAGAAACGGAGGAATAAATGGAGAAACGAAGATATAAACGGAGAAACGAAGAAAGAAACGGAGAAACGAAGAATAAAACGGAGAATCGGCGAAATAAATGGAGAACCGAAGAAATAAACGGAGAAACGAAGAAAGAAAGGGAGTAACGAAGAAAGAAACGAAGAAAGAAACGGAGAATCGGAGAAATAAATGGAGAAACGAACAAAGAGACGGAGAAACGAAGAAAGAAACGGAGAAACGGAGAAATAAATGGAGAAACGAAGAAATAAACCGAGAAACGAAGAAAGAAACGGAGAAACGAACAAAGAAACGGAGAAACGAAGAAAGAAACGGAGAAACGAAGAGAGAAACGGAGAAACGGAGAAATAAATGGAGAAACGAAGAAATAAACGGAGAAACGAAGAAAGAAAAGGAGAAACGAAGAAAGAAACGGAGAAACAAAGAAAGAAACGGAGAAACGAAGAAATAAACGGAGAAACGAAGAAAGAAAAGGAGAAACGAAGAAAGAAACGGAGAAACAAAGAAAGAAACGGAGTAACGAAGAAAGAAACGAAGAAACGAAGAAAGAAACGGAGAAACGAACAAAGAAACGGAGAAACGAACAAAGAAACGGAGAAACGAAGAAAGAAACCGAGAAACGAAGAAAGAAAGGGAGAAACGAAGAATGAAGCGGAGAAACGAAGAAAGAAACGGAGAAACGAAGAAAGAAACGGAGTAACGAAGAAAGAAACGAAGAAAGTAACGGAGGAACGAACAAAGAAACGGAGAAACGAAGAAAGAAACGGAGAAACGAAGAAAGAAACGGAGAAACAAAGAAAGAAACGCAGAAAAGAACAAAGAAACGGAGAAACGACGAAAGAAACGGAGAAACGAAGAAAGAAACGGGGAAACGAAGAGAGAATCGGAGAAACGAACAAAGAGACGGAGAAACGAAGAAAGAAACGGAGAAACGGAGAAATAAATGGAGAAACGAAGAAATAAACCGAGAAACGAAGAAAGAAACGGAGAAACGAACAAGAAACGGAGAAACGAAGAAAGAAACGGAGAAACGAAGAGAGAAACGGAGAAACGGAGAAATAAATGGAGAAACGAAGAAAGAAACGGAGAAACGAAGAAAGAAACGGGGTAACGAAGAAAGAAACGAAGAAACGAAAAAAGAAACGGAGAATCGGAGAAATAAATGGAGAAACGAAGAAAAAACCGAGAAACGGAGAAAGAAACGGAGAAACGAACAATGAAACGGAGAAACGAAGAAAGAAACGGAGAAACGAACAAAGAAACGGAGAAACGAAGAAAGAAACGGAGAAACGAAGAGAGAAACGGAGAAACGGAGAAATAAATGGAGAAACGAAGAAATAAACGGAGAAACGAAGAAAGAAAAGGAGAAACGAAGAACGAAACGGAGAAACGAACACAGAAACGGAGACACGAAGTAAGAAACGGAGAAACAAAGAAAGAAACGGAGAAACGAACACAGAAACGGAGACACGAACAAAGAGACGGAGAAACGAAGAAAGAAACGGAGAAACGAAGAAAGAAACGGAGAAACGAACAAAGAAACAGAGAAACGGAGAAACCGAGAAACGGAGAAAGAAACGGAGAAACGAAGAAAGAAACGGAGAAACGAACAAAGAATCGGAGAAACAAACAAAGAAACGGAGAAACGAAGAAAGAAACGGAGAAACGGAGAAATAAATGGAGATACGAAGAAATAAACGGAGAGACGAAGAAAGAAACGGAGAAACGAAGAAAGAAACGGAGAAATAAATGGAGATACGAAGAAATAAACGGAGAAACGAAGAAAGAAACGGAGAAACGAAGAAAGAAACGGAGAAACGAAGAATGAAACGGAGTAACGGAGAAAGAAACGGAGAAACGAAGAAAGAAACGGAGAAACAAAGAAAGAAACGGAGACACGAAGAAAGAATCGGAGAAACGAACAAAGAGACGGAGAAACGAAGAAAGAAACGGAGAAACGGAGAAATAAATGGAGATACGAAGAAATAAACGGAGAAACGAATCAAGAAACGGAGAAACGAAGAAAGAAACGGAGAAACGGAAAAATAAATGGAGATACGAAGAAATAAACGGAGAAACGAAGAAAGAAACGGAGTAACGAAGAAAGAAACGAAGAAACGAAGAAAGAAACGGAGAAACGAAGAAAGAAAAGGAGAATCGGAGAAATAAATGGAGAAACGAAGAAAAAACCGAGAAACGGAGAAAGAAACGGAGAAACGAACAAAGAAACGGAGAAACGAAGAAAGAAACGGAGAAACGAACAAAGAAACGGAGAAACAAAGAAAGAAACGGAGAAACGAACAAAGAAACGGAGAAACGAAGAAAGAAACGGAGAAACGAAGAAAGAAACGGAGAAACAAAGAAAGAAACGCAGAAAAGAACAAAGAAACGGAGAAACGACGATAGAACCGGAGAAACGAAGAAAGAAACGGAGAAACGAAGAGAGAATCGGAGACACGAACAAAGAGACGGAGAAACGAAGAAAGAAACGGAGAAACTGAGAAATAAATGGAGAAACGAAGAAATAAACCGAGAAATGAAGAAAGAAACGGAGACACGAAGAAAGAATCGGAGAAACGAACAAAGAGACGGAGACACGAAGAAAGAAACGGAGAAACGGAGAAATAAATGGAGAAACGAAGAAAGAAACGGACAAACGAAGAGAGAAACGGAGAAACGGAGAAATAAATCGAGAAACGAAGAAATAAACGGAGAAGCGAAGAAAGAAACGGAGAAACGAAGAAAGAAACGGAGAAACGAAGAAAGTAACGGAGTAACGAAGAAAGAAACGAAGAAATGAAGAAAGAAACGGAGAAACGAACAAAGAAACGGAGAAACGAAGAAAGAAACGGAGAAACGAAGAAAGAAACGGAGAAACAAAGAAAGAAACGCAGAAAAGAACAAAGAAACGGAGAAACGACGAAAGAAACGGAGAAACGAAGAAAGAAACGGAGAAACGAAGAGAGAATCGGAGACACGAACAAAGAGACGGAGAAACGAAGAAAGAAACGGAGAAACTGAGAAATAAATGGAGAAACGAAGAAATAAACGGAGAGACGAAGAAAGAAACGGAGAAACGAAGAAAGAAACGGAGAAACGAAGAAAGAAAGGGACAAACGGAGAAAGAAACGGAGAAACGAAGAAAGAAACGGAGAAACGAAGAAAGAAAGGGACAAACGGAGAAATAAATGGAGAAACGAAGAAATAAACGGAGAAGCGAAGAAAGAAACGGAGAAACGAAGAAAGAAACGGAGAAACGAAGAAAGTAACGGAGTAACGAAGAAAGAAACGAAGAAATGAAGAAAGAAACGGAGAAACGAACAAAGAAACGGAGAAACGAAGAAAGAAACGGAGAAACGGAGAAATAAATGGAGAAACGAAGAAATAAACGCAGAAACGATCAAAGAAACGGAGAAACGAAGAAAGAAACGGAGAAACGAAGAAAGAAACGGAGAAACGAAGAAAGGAAGGGAGAATCGGAGAAATAAATGGAGAAACGAACAAAAAACGGTGAAACGGAGAAACGGAGAAACGGAAAAACCGAGAATCGGAGAAACGGAGAGACGGAGAAACGGAGAAACGGAGAAACGGAGAAACGGAGAAACCGAGAAACGGAGAAACGGTGACACAGAGAAACCGAGAAACGGAGAAACGGAGAAACGGAGAAACGGAGAAACGGAGAAACGGAGGATCGAAGAAAGAAACGGAGAAACGAAGATAGAAACGGAGAAACGAAGAAAGAAACGGAGAAACAAAGAAAGAAACGGAGAATCGAACAAAGAAACGGAGAAACGAACGAAGAAACGGAGAAACGAACAAAGAAACGGAGAAACGTTTCTCCGTTTCTCGGTTTCTCCGTTTCTCCGTTACTCGGTTTCTCCGATTCTCGGTTTCTCCGTTTCTCCGTTTCTCGGTTTCTCTGTTTCTCCGTTTCTCCGTTTCTCGGATTCTCCATTTCGCCGTTTCTCCGTTTCTCAGTTTCTCGGTTTCTCCGTTTCTCCGTTTCTCGGTTTCTCCGTTTCCCCGTTTCTCCGTTTCTCGGTTTCCCCGTTTCTCCGTTTCTCCGTTTCTCGGTTTCTCCGATTCTCGGTTTCTCCGTTTCTCAGTTTCTCGGTTTCTCCGTTTCTCCGTTTCTCGGTTTCTCCCTTTCCCCGTTTCTCCGTTTCTCGGTTTCCCCGTTTCTCCGTTTCTCCGTTTCTCCGTTTCTCGGTTTCTCCTATTCTCGGTGTCTCCGTTTCTCCGTTTCTCGGTTTCTCCGTTTCTCCGTTTCTCGGTTTCTCCGTTTCTCCGTTTCTCCGTTTCTCCGTTTCTCCGTTTCCCCGTTTCTCCGTTTCTCGGTTTCCCCGTTTCTCCTTTTCTCGGTTTCTTCGATTCTCGGTTTCTCCGTTTCTCCGTTTCTCGGTTTCTCCGATTCTCGGTTTCTCCGTTTCTCCGTTTCTCCGTATCACCGTTTCTCCGTTTCTCGGATTCTCCGTTTCTACGTCTCTCGGTTTCTCAGTTTCGCGCTTTCTCCGTTTCACGGTTTCTCCGTTTCTCCGTTTCGCGGTTTCTCCGTTTCTCCGTTTCTCCGATTCTCCGTTTCTCCGTTTCTCCGTTTCTCGGTTTCTCCGAGACTCGGTTTCTCCGTTTCTCGGTTTCTCCGATTCTCGGTTTCTCCGTTTCTCCGTTTCACGGTTTCTTCGTTTCTCCGTTTCTCCGTTTCTCCGTTTCTCCGTTTCTCCATTTCTCCGTTTCTCGGTTTCTCTGTTTCTCCGTTTCTCCGTTTCTCGGATTCTCCATTTCGCCGTTTCTTCGTTTCTCAGTTTCTCGGTTTCTCCGTTTCTCCGTTTCTCGGTTTCTCCGTTTCCCCGTTTCTCCGTTTCTCCGTTTCTCGGATTCCCCGTTTCTCCGTTTCTCCGTTTCTCGGTTTCTCCGATTCTCGGTTTCTCCGTTTCTCCGTTTCTCGGTTTCTCCGTTTCTCAGCTTCTCGGTTTCTCTGATTCTCGGTTTCTCCGTTTCTCCGTTACTCGGTTTCTCCGTTTCTCCGTTTCTCGGTTTCTCCGTTTCTCCGTTTCTCGGTTTCTCCGAGTCTCGGTTTCTCCGAGACTCGGTTTCTCCGTTTCTCCGTTTCTCGGTTTCTCCGATTCTCGGTTTCTCCGATTCTCGGTTTCTCCGATTCTCGGTTTCTCCGTTTCTCCGTTTCTCGGTTTCTACGTTTCTCCGTTTCTCGGTTTTTCCGTTTCACCGTTTCACCGTTTCTCCGTTTCTCCGTTTCCCCGTTTCTCCGTTTCTCGGTTTCTCCGTTTCTCCGTTTCCCCGTTTCTCCGTTTCTCAGTTTCCCCGTTTCTCCGTTTCTCGGTTTCTTCGATTCTCGGTTTCTCCGTTCCTCCGTTTCTCGGTTTCTCCGTTTCTCCGTTTCTCGGTTTTTCCGTTTCTCGGTTTCTCCGTTTCTCGGTTTCTCCGTTTCGTGGTTTCTCCGTGTCACGTTTTCTCCGTTGCTCCGTTTCTCGGTTTCTCCGTTTCTCCGTTTCTCCGTTTCTCCGTTTCTCGGTTTCCCCGTTTCTCCGTTTCTCGGTTTCTCGGTTTCTCCGTTTCTCCGTTTCTCCGTTTCTCCGTATCTCGGTTTCTCCGTTTCTCAGTTTCTCCGTTTCTCCGTTTCTCAGTTTCACCGATTCTCGGTTTCTCCGATTCTCGGTTTCTCCGTTTCTCGGTTTCTCCGTTTCTCCGTTTCTCCGTTTCTCCGTTTCTCCGTTTCTCCGTTTCTCGATTTCTCCGATTCTCGGTTTCTCCGTTTCTCCGTTTCTCCGTTTCTCGGTTTCTCCGATTCTCGGTTTCTCCGTTTCTCCGTTTCTCGGTTTCTCCGTTTCTCAGCTTCTCGGTTTCTCTGATTCTCGGTTTCTCCGTTTCTCCGTTACTCGGTTTCTCCGTTTCTCCGTTTCTCGGTTTCTCCGTTTCTCCGTTTCTCGGTTTCTCCGAGTCTCGGTTTCTCCGAGTCTCGGTTTCTCCGTTTCTCCGTTTCTCGGTTTCTCCGATTCTCGGTTTCTCCGATTCTCGGTTTCTCCGATTCTCGGTTTCTCCGTTTCTCCGTTTCTCGGTTTCTACGTTTCTCCGTTTCTCGGTTTTTCCGTTTCACCGTTTCACCGTTTCTCCGTTTCTCCGTTTCCCCGTTTCTCCGTTTCTCGGTTTCTCCGTTTCTCCGTTTCCCCGTTTCTCCGTTTCTCAGTTTCCCCGTTTCTCCGTTTCTCGGTTTCTTCGATTCTCGGTTTCTCCGTTCCTCCGTTTCTCGGTTTCTCCGTTTCTCCGTTTCTCGGTTTTTCCGTTTCTCGGTTTCTCCGTTTCTCCGTTTCTCGGTTTCTCCGTTTCGTGGTTTCTCCGTGTCACGTTTTCTCCGTTGCTCCGTTTCTCGGTTTCTCCGTTTCTCCGTTTCTCCGTTTCTCCGTTTCTCGGTTTCCCCGTTTCTCCGTTTCTCGGTTTCTCGGTTTCTCCGTTTCTCCGTTTCTCCGTTTCTCCGTATCTCGGTTTCTCCGTTTCTCAGTTTCTCCGTTTCTCCGTTTCTCAGTTTCACCGATTCTCGGTTTCTCCGATTCTCGGTTTCTCCGTTTCTCGGTTTCTCCGTTTCTCCGTTTCTCCGTTTCTCCGTTTCTCCGTTTCTCCGTTTCTCGATTTCTCCGATTCTCGGTTTCTCCGTTTCTCCGTTTCTCCGTTTCTCGGTTTCTCCGTTTCTCCGTTTCTCGGTTTCCCCGTTTCTCCGTTTCTCGGTTTCTCCGTTTCTCGGTTTCTCCAATTCTCGGTTTCTCCGTTTCTCCGTTTCTCGGTTTCTCCGATTCTCGGTTTCTCCGTTTCTCCGTTTCTCGGTTTCTCCGATTCTCGGTTTCTCCGTTTCTCCGTTTCTCCGTATCACCGTTTCTCCGTTTCTCGGATTCTCCGTTTCTCCGTCTCTAGGTTTCTCCGTTTCGCTGTTTCTCCGTTTCACGGATTCTCCGTTTCTCCGTTTCTCGGTTTCTCCGTTTCTCCGTTTCTCCGATTCTCCGTTTCTCCGTTTCTCGGTTTCTCCGAGTCTCGGTTTCTCCGTTTCTCGGTTTCTCCGATTCTCGGTTTCTCCGTTTCTCCGTTTCTCGGTTTCTCCGTTTCTCCGTTTCTCGGATTCTCCGTTTCGTGGTTTCTCCGTTTCACGGTTTCTCCGTTGCTCCGTTTCTCGGTTTCTCCGTTTCTCCGTTTCTCCGTTTCTCCGTTTCTCCGTTTCTCCGTTTCTCCGTTTCTCCGTTTCTCGGTTTCCCCGTTTCTCCGTTTCTCGGTTTCTCGGTTTCTCCGTTTCTCGGTTTCTCCGTTTCTCCGTATCTCGGTTTCTCCGTTTCTCAGTTTCTCCGTTTCTCCGTTTCTCAGTTTCACCGATTCTCGGTTTCTCCGATTCTCGGTTTCTCCGTCTCTCGGTTTCTCCGTTTCTCCGTTTCTCGGTTTCTCCGTTTCTCCGTTTCTCCGTTTCTCCGTTTCTCGGTTTCTCCGAGTCTCGGTTTCTCCGAGTCTCGGTTTCTCCGTTTCTCCGTTTCTCGGTTTCTCCGATTCTCGGTTTCTCCGATTCTCGGTTTCTCCGATTCTCGGTTTCTCCGTTTCTCCGTTTCTCGGTTTCTACGTTTCTCCGTTTCTCGGTTTTTCCGTTTCACCGTTTCACCGTTTCTCCGTTTCTCCGTTTCCCCGTTTCTCCGTTTCTCGGTTTCTCCGTTTCTCCGTTTCCCCGTTTCTCCGTTTCTCAGTTTCCCCGTTTCTCCGTTTCTCGGTTTCTTCGATTCTCGGTTTCTCCGTTCCTCCGTTTCTCGGTTTCTCCGTTTCTCCGTTTCTCGGTTTCTCCGGTTCTCGGTTTCTCCGTTTCTCCGTTTCTCGGTTTCTCCGTTTCGTGGTTTCTCCGTGTCACGGTTTCTCCGTTGCTCCGTTTCTCGGTTTCTCCGTTTCTCCGTTTCTCCGTTTCTCCGTTTCTCGGTTTCCCCGTTTCTCCGTTTCTCGGTTTCTCGGTTTCTCCGTTTCTCCGTTTCTCCGTTTCTCCGTATCTCGGTTTCTCCGTTTCTCAGTTTCTCCGTTTCTCCGTTTCTCAGTTTCACCGATACTCGGTTTCTCCGATTCTCGGTTTCTCCGTTTCTCGGATTCTCCGTTTCTCCGTTTCTCCGTTTCTCCGTTTCTCCGTTTCTCCGTTTCTCGATTTCTCCGATTCTCGGTTTCTCCGTTTCTCCGTTTCTCGGTTTCTCCGTTTCTCCGTTTCTCGGTTTCCCCGTTTCTCCGTTTCTCGGTTTCTCCGTTTCTCGGTTTCTCCAATTCTCGGTTTCTCCGTTTCTCCGTTTCTCGGTTTCTCCGATTCTCGGTTTCTCCGTTTCTCCGTTTCTCGGTTTCTCCGATTCTCGGTTTCTCCGTTTCTCCGTTTCTCCGTATCACCGTTTCTCCGTTTCTCGGATTCTCCGTTTCTCCGTCTCTCGGTTTCTCCGTTTCTCGGTTTCTCGGTTTCTCCGTTTCTCGGTTTCTCCGATTCTCGGTTTCCCCGTTTCTCCGTTTCTCGGTTTCTCCGTTTCTCCGTTTCTCGGTTTCTCCGTTTCTCCGTTTCTCCGTTTCTCCGTTTCTCCGTTTCCCCGTTTCTCCGTTTCTCGGTTTCCCCGTTTCTCCTTTTCTCGGTTTCTTCGATTCTCGGTTTCTCCGTTTCTCCGTTTCTCGGTTTCTCCGTTTCTCGGTTTCTCCGTTTCTCGGTTTTTCCGTTTCTCGGTTTCTCCGTTTCTCCGTTTCTCGGTTTCTCCGTTTCGCGGTTTCTCCGTTTCACGGTTTTTCCGTTGCTCCGTTTCTCGGTTTCTCCGTTTTTCCGTTTCTCCGTTTCTCCGTTTCTCGGTTTCCCCGTTTCTCCGTTTCTCGGTTTCTCGGTTTCTCCGTTTCTCGGTTTCTCCGTTTCTCCGTATCTCGGTTTCTCCGTTTCTCAGTTTCTCCTTTTCCGTTTCTCGGTTTCACCGATTCTCTTTTTCTCCGATTCTCGGTTTCTCCGTTTCTCGGTTTCTCCGTTTCTCCGTTTCTCGGTTTCTCCGTTTCTCCGTTTCTCGGTTTCCCCGTTTCTCCGTTTCTCGGTTTCTCCGTTTCTCGGTTTCTCCGATTCTCGGTTTCGCCGTTTCTCCGTTTCTCGGTTTCACCGATTCTCGGTTTCTCCGTTTCTCCGTTTCTCGGTTTCTCCGTTTCTCGGTTTTTCCGTTTCTCGGTTTCTCCGTTTCTCCGTTTCTCGGTTTCTCCGTTTCTCGGTTTCTCCGTTTCTCGGTTTTTCCGTTTCTCGGTTTCTCCGTTTCTCCGTTTCTCGGTTTCTCCGTTTCGCGGTTTATCCGTTTCACGGTTTTTCCGTTGCTCCGTTTCTCGGTTTCTCCGTTTTTCCGTTTCTCCGTTTCTCCGATTCTCGGTTTCTCCGTTTCTCCGTTTCTCGGTTTCTCCGTTTCTCCGTTTCTCGGTTTACCCGTTTCTCCGTTTCTCAGTTTCCCCGTTTCTCCGTTTCTCGGTTTCTTCGATTCTCGGTTTCTCCGTTTCTCCGTTTCTCGGTTTCTCCGTTTCTCCGTTTCTCGGTTTCTCCGTTTCTCGGTTTCTCCGTTTCTCCGTTTCTCGGTTTCTCAGTTTCGCGGTTTCTCCGTTTCACGGTTCCTCCGTTTCTCCGTTTCGCGGTTTCTCCGTTTCTCCGTTTCTCCGTTTCTCCGTTTCTCGGTTTCTCCGATACTCGGTTTCTCCGTTTCTCGGTTTCTCCGATTCTCGGTTTCTCCGTTTCTCCGTTTCACGGTTTCTCCGTTTCTCGGTTTCTCCGTTTCTCCGTTTCTCGGTTTCTCCGTTTCGCGGTTTCTCCGTTTCACGGTTTCTCCGTTGCTCCGTTTCTCGGTTTCACCGTTTCTCCGTTTCTCCGTTTCTCCGTTTCTCGGTTTCCCCGTTTCTCCGTTTCTCGGTTTCTCCGTTTCTCGGTTTCTCCGATTCTCGGTTTCTCCGTTTCTCCGTTTCTCCGTTTCTCGGTTTCTCCGATTCTCGGTTCCTCCGTTTCTCCGTTTCTCCGTATCACCGTTTATCCGTTTCTCGGATTCTCCGTTTCTCCGTCTCTCGGTTTCTCCGTTTCTCGGTTTCTCCGTTCCTCCGTTTCTCGGTTTTTCCGTTTCTCCGTTTCTCCGTTTCACCGTTTTTTGTTCGTTTCTCCATTTATTTCTCCGATTCTCCGTTTCTTTCTTCGTTTCTCCGTTTCTTTCTTCGTTTCTTCGTTTCTTTCTTTGTTTCTCCGTTTCTTTCATCGTTTCTCCGTTTCTTTCTTCGTTCCTCCGTTTCTTTCTTCGATTTTCCGTATATTTCTTCGTTTCTCCATTTATTTCTCCGTTTCTCCGTTTCTTTGTTCGTTTCTCCATTTATTTCTCCGTGTCTTCGTTTCTTTGTTCGCTTCTCCGTTTCTTTGTTCGTTTCTCCGTTTCTTTGTTCGTTTCTCCGTTTCTTTGTTCGTTTCTCCGTTTCTTTATTCGTTTCTCCGTTTCTTCGTTTCTTTGTTCGTTTCTCCGTTTCTTTGTTCGTTTCTTCGTTTCTTTCTTCGTTTCTCCATTTCTTTCTTCGTTTCTCCGTTTCTTTCTTCGTTTCTCTATTTATTTCTCCATTTCTCCGTTTCTTTGTTCGTTTCTCCGTTTCTTTGTTCGTTGCTCCATTTATTTCACCGTGTCTTCGTTTCTTTGTTCGTTTCTCCATTTCTCTGTTCGTTTCTCCGTTAAGTTCTTCGTTTCTTCGTTTCTTTCTTCGTTTCTCCGTTTCTTTCTCCGTTTCACCGTTTCTTTCATCCTTTCTTCGTTTCTTTCATCGTTTCTCCGTTTCTTCCTTCGTTCCTCCGTTTCTTTCTTCGATTCTCCGTTTATTTTTTCGTTTCTCCATTTATTTCTCCGTTTCTTTGTTCGTTTCTCCGTTTCCTTGTTCATTTCTCCGTTTCTTTGTTCGTTTCTCCGTTTCTTTGTTCATTTCTCCGTTTCTTTGTTCGTTTCTCCGTTTCTTCGTTTCTTTGTTCGTTTCTCCGTTTCTTTGTTCGTTTCTTCGTTTCTTTCTTCGTTTCTCCATTTCTTTCTTCGTTTCTCCGTTTCTTTCTTCGTTTCTCCATTTATTTCTCCGTTTCTCCGTTTCTTTGCTCGTTTCTCCGTTTCTTTGTTCGTTTCTCCGCTCCTTTCTTCGTTTCTCCGTTTATTTCTTCGTTTTTCCATTTATTTCTCCGTTTTTCCGTTTCCTTCTTCGTTTCTCCGTTTCTTTCTTCGTTTCTCCATTTCTTTGTCCGTTTCCCCATTTATTTCTCCGTTTCGCCGTTTCTTTCTTCGTTTCTCCGTTTCTTTGTTCGTTTCTCCGTTTCTTTCATCGTTTCTCCGTTTCTTTGTTCGTTTCTCCGTTTCTTGGTTTGTTTCTCAGTTTCTTTCTTCGTTTCTCCGTTTCTTCCTTCGTTTCTCCGTTTATTTCTTCGTTTCTCCATTTATTTCTCCGTTTCTCGGTTTCTTTCTTCGTTTCTCCGTTTCTTTGTTCGTGTCTCCGTTTCTGTCTTCGTTTCTCTGTTTCTTTCTTCGTTTCTCCGTTTCTTTGTTCGTTTCTCCGTTTCTTTCTCCGTTTCTCGGTTTATTTCTTCGTTTCTCCATTTATTTCTCAGTTTCTACGTTTCTTTCTTCGTTTCTCCGTTTCTTTCTTCGTTTTTCCGTTTCTTTCTTCGTATCTCCGTCTCTTTCTGCGTTTCTCGGTTTATTTCTTCGTTCCTCCGTTTCTTTCTTCGTTTCTTCGCTTCTTTCTTCGCTTCTTTCTTCGTTTCTCAGTTTCTTTCTTCGTTTTTCCGTTTCTTTCTTCGTTTCTCCGTTTCATTGTTTGTTTCTCAGTTTGTTTCTCCGTTTCTCGGTTTTGTTTCTTCGTTTCTCCATTAATTTCTCCGATTCTCCGTTTCTTCGTTTCTTTCTTCGTTACTACGTTTCTTTCTTCGTTTCTCCGTTTCGTTCTTCGTTTCTCCGTTTCTTTCTTCGTTTCTCCGTTTCTTTCTTCGTTTCTCCGTTTATTTCTTCGTTTCTCCATTGATTTCTCTGATTCTCCGTTTCTTTCTTCGTTTCTCAGTTTCTTTCTTCGTTTCTCCGTTTCTTTCTTCGTTTCTCCGTTTCTCCCTTCGTTTCTCCGTTTCTTCCTTCGTTTCTTCGTTTCTCCGTTTCTCCGTTTCTCTGTTTCTCCGTTTCTCCGTTTCTCCGTTTCTCCGTTCTTCCGTTTCTCCGTTTCTCCGTTTCGATTAAATGATTATAATAGTTATAATTTCTATTATAAATCATTTGAGCTATAGTTAAATTATACTCTAATGCTCTAAATACATATTTAATATATTTTTTAATCTCTTTAGCCTCCAGAAGAATTTTATTTATACTATTTACTGTATATAATAATTTACACAGGATCGGAAATAAATCTAATTATTTATTTATGATAATTATTTTTTATTCACTTATTTTACCAAAAATTTCGATTCTTCATGTATTAATCAAATGTTAAATTGATATATCTCATAGACAGTTATTACTTTCCATGTTTTAAAACTTTAAGAAACGTCTCTTTACTTTGAAGTTCGATCAAAATTAATTGCTAGAGGCGAATCAATCATTTTTAATACATAAATAAGGTGCACATTGTTCGATCAATATAGGGAACATGCGTAAATGTTAATAACAATCGCTGAAATGAACAAACATTCACTGAAACCGTTCGCCTTCGCAGACTTCGCTATATCTTGACATTTATTTATCATAATTATTAACAACCGTCGTTGGACCGTAGATTAAACAATTTTTGACAATGTTTCGGTATAAAAAGCCATCAATTTCTTGAAATATTTGGTTAGATCGAACAAATACGATCGAAGAAGCCGTGGGATAAAATAAATGAATATTTCTCTACATATCGGAATTATAGTTTGTATGTATGCAAATATATTCTGAACCCGCAATTACAAATCCCTTTAACGTGGTAATTACATGGGTTGCCATCTATTGGAGAAAGGGTTAAACTACACCTAAGGGGTGAAAACACCTGGCGGAGAAACGCTCAAGTTTGTCGAGGAATTGTTCTAATTTCCACAAATAGATGGCGCGACAAGTACAATTTACCGACATTAGAGATAAGTATTTCCATTTGTATGATATTCCCTACCGTGCGATAAAATAAATAAATTCTTTTGTACAAACTTTTGTATGTTTCATCTTTCGAATAAATGTAAAATTAAACCTTCCACGGTAAATTTTATTCTTGAATTTATTAATGTTTCTAGGACGATTTATTTCAGTATAAAGTGTGCTATAGGTGGGAAATTTGTGTACATAATAATTATTGAGTATAAAATACTTTTTCTTTTGTAAGATGTTAATATATTAAATAAGTAAGAAGAGTTAATCTTTATTGTTTTAAATATAAAAATTAAAATTAAAGAAATTATTGAACATAAAATGAAATATCTTAAAAATGTATTTTTGATAATTATTAATAAAACAACTATAATAGATGTTTGTATAACAGATGAATATCCTATAATTATTATGATTGATTTTTTTGTTTAAGCAAATGATAGGGGCAATAATTACATTAATTAGGCAAATAAAATAAATTTCATTAATAAATTTTAATATGAGTTCTATAATAATTATAGGGATTAATTTTATTAAAGTTATCATAAAGAATAGATTAATTCAATTTAATGAATAAATTAAAGAAATGAATCGAACATTTAAAGAGAACATCCCAATTTTTAAGATAAGTGAAAAAAAGTAATTATTATAAATAAATAATTAGATTTGTTTCCGATTCTGTGTAAATTATTATATATAGTAAATAGTATAAATGAAATTCTTCTGGAGGCTAAAGTGGTTAAAAAATATATTAAATATGTATTTAGAGTATTAGTGTCTAATTCAACTATAGATCAAATGATTTATAATAGAAATTATAAATTTTATAATCATTTAATCAAAACGGAGAAACGGAGAAACGGAGAAACGATGAAACGAACAGAGAAGCGGAGAAACGAAGAAAGAAACGGAGAAACGAAGAAAGAAACGGAGAAACGAAGAAAGAAACGGAGAAACGGAGAAATAAATGGAGAAACGAAGAAATAAACGGAGAAACGAAGAAAGAAACGGAGAAACGAAGAAAGAAACGGAGAAACGAAGAAAGAAACGGAGTAACGAAGAAAGAAACGAAGAAAGAAACGGAGAATCGGAGAAATAAATGGAGAAACGAAGGAATAAACCGAGAAACGGAGAAAGAAACGGAGAAACGTAGAAAGAAACGGAGAAACGAACAAAGAAACGGAGAAACGAAGAAACAAACGGAGAAACGTAGAAATAAATGGTGAACCGAAGAAATAAACGGAGAAACGAAGAAGGAAACGGAGAAGTGAACAAAGAAACTGAGAAACGAACAAAGAAACGCAGAAACGAACAAAGAAACGGAGAAACGGAGAAATAAATGGAGAAACGAAGAACTAAACGGAGAAACGTAGAAAGAAACGGAGAAACGAACAAAGAAACGGAGAAACGAAGAAAGAAACGGAGAAACGGAGAAATAAATGGAGAACCGAAGAAATAAACGGAGTAAAGAAGAAGGAAACGGAGAAGCGAACAAAGAAACTGAGAAACGGACAAAGAAACGCAGAAACGAAGAATGAAACGGAGAAACGAAGAAATAAACGGAAAAATGAAGAAAGAAACGGAGAAACAAAGAAAGAAACGGAGAAACGAAGAAAGAAACGGAGAAACAAAGAAAGAAACGGAGAAACGAAGAAAGAAACGCAGAAACGGAGAAAGAAACGGAGGAACGAAGAAAGAAAAGGAGAAACGGAGAAATAAATGGAGAAACGAAGAAATAAACGGAGAAACGAAGAAGGAAATGGAGAAACGAAGAAAGGAACGAAGAAACGAACAAAGAAACGGAGAAACGAACAAAGAAACGGAGAAACGAACAAAAAAACGGAGAAACGATGAAAGAAACGGAGAAACGAAGAAGGAAACGGAGAAGCGAACAAAGAAACTGAGAAACGAACAAAGAAACGCAGAAACGAAGAATGAAACGGAGAAACGAAGAAATAAACGGAGAAATGAAGAAAGAAACGGAAGAACAAAGAAAGAAACGGAGAAACGAAGAAAGAAACGGAGAAACGAAGAAAGAAACGGAGAAACGAAGAAAGAAACGGAGAAACAAAGAAAGAAACGGAGAAACGAAGAAAGAAACGGAGGAACGAAGAAAGAAAAGGAGAAACGAAGAAAGAAACGGAGGAACGAAGAAAGAAAAGGAGAAACGGAGAAATAAATGGAGAAACGAAGAAATAAACGGAGAAACGAAGAAGGAAATGGAGAAACGAAGAAATGAACGAAGAAACGAACAAAGAAACGGAGAAACGAACAAAGAAACGGAGAAACGAACAAAGAAACGGAGAAACGATGAAAGAAACGGAGAAACGAAGAAAGAAACGTAGAAACGAAGAAAGAAACCGAGAAACGGAGAAAGAAACGGAGAAACGAACAAAGAAACGGAGAAACGAAGTAAGAAACGGAGAAACGAACAAAGAAACGGAGAAACGAACAAAGAAACGGAGAAACGAACAATGAAACGGAGAAACGGAGAAATAAATGGAGAAACGAAGAAATAAATGGAGAAACGAAGAAGGAAACGGAGAACGAAGAAAGAAACGGACAAACGAAGAAAGAAACGGCGTAACGAAGAAAAAAACGAAGAAACGAAGAAAGAAACGGAGAATCGGAGAAAGAAACGGAGAAACGAAGAAAGAAACGGAGAAACGAAGAAAGAGACGGAGTAACGAAGAAAGAAACGAAGAAACGAAGAAAGAACCGGAGATACGGAGAAATAAATGGAGAAACGAAGAAATAAACCGAGAAACGGAGAAAGAAACGGAGAAACGAACAAAGAAACGGAGAAACGAAGAAAGAAACGGAGAAACGAAGAAATAAACCGAGAAACGGAGAAAGAAACGCAGAAACGAACAAAGAAACGGAGAAACGAAGAAAGAAACGGAGAAACGAAGAAACAAACGGAGAAACGAAGAAAGAAACGGAGAAACGTAGAAAGAAACGGAGAAACGAAGAAAGAAACGGAGAAACGAAGAAAGAAACGGAGAAACGAACAAAGAAACGAAGAAACGATGAAAGAAACCGAGAAACAAAGAAAGAAACGAAGAAACGAAGGAAGAAACGGAGAAACGAAGAAAGAAAGGGATAATCGGAGAAATAAATGGAGAAACGAACAAAAAACGGTGAAACGGAGAAACGGAGACGCGGAGAAACCGAGAGACGGAGAAACGGAAAAACCGAGAATCGGAGAAACGGAGAAACGGAGAAACGGAGAGACGGAGAAACGGAGAAACGGAGAAACAGAGAAACCGAGAAACGGAGAAACGGAGAAACAGAGAAACCGAGAAACCGAGAAACGGAGAAACGGAGAAACGGAGAAACGGAGAAACGGAGAAACGGAGAAACGGAGAAACGGAGAAACGGAGAAACGGAGAAACGGAGAAACGGAGAAACGGAGAAACGGCGAAACGAAGAAAGAAACGGAGAAACGAAGAAAGAAACGGAGAAACGGAGAAATAAATGGAGAAACGAAGAAATAAACGGAGATACGAAGAAAGAAACGGAGAAACGAAGAAAGAAACGGAGAAACGAAGAAAGAAACGGGCAAACGAAGACAGAAACGGAGAAACGAAGAAAGAAACGGAGAAACGGAGAAATAAATGGAGAAACGAAGAAATAAACGGAGAAACGAAGAAAGAAACGGAGAAACGAAGAAAGAAACGGAGAAACGAAGAAAGAAACGGAGTAACGACGAAAGAAACGAAGAAAGAAACGGAGAATCGGAGAAATAAATGGAGAAACGAAGGAATAAACCGAGAAACGGAGAAAGAAACGGAGAAACGTAGAAAGAAACGGAGAAACGAACAAAGAAACGGAGAAACGAAGAAAGAAACGGAGAAACGTAGAAATAAATGGTGAACCGAAGAAATAAACGGAGAAACGAAGAAGGAAACGGAGAAGCGAACAAAGAAACTGAGAAACGAACAAAGAAACGCAGAAACGAACAAAGAAACGGAGAAACGGAGAAATAAATGGAGAAACGAAGAACTAAACGGAGAAACGTAGAAAGAAACGGAGAAACGAACAAAGAAACGGAGAAACGAAGAAAGAAACGGAGAAACGGAGAAATAAATGGAGAACCGAAGAAATAAACGGAGAAAAGAAGAAGGAAACGGAGAAGCGAACAAAGAAACTGAGAAACGGACAAAGAAACGCAGAAACGAAGAATGAAACGGAGAAACGAAGAAATAAACGGAAAAATGAAGAAAGAAACGGAGAAACAAAGAAAGAAACGGAGAAACGAAGAAAGAAACGGAGAAACGAAGAAAGAAACGGAGAAACGAAGAAAGAAACGGAGAAACGAAGAAAGAAACGGAGAAACGGAGAAAGAAACGGAGGAACGAAGAAAGAAGAGGAGAAACGGAGAAATAAATGGAGAAACGAAGAAATAAACGGAGAAACGAAGAAGGAAATGGAGAAACGAAGAAAGGAACGAAGAAACGAACAAAGAAACGGAGAAACGAACAAAGAAACGGAGAAACGAACAAAAAAACGGAGAAACGATGAAAGAAACGGAGAAACGAAGAAGGAAACGGAGAAGCGAACAAAGAAACTGAGAAACGAACAAAGAAACGCAGAAACGAAGAATGAAACGGAGAAACGAAGAAATAAACGGAGAAATGAAGAAAGAAACGGAAGAACAAAGAAAGAAACGGAGAAACGAAGAATGAAACGGAGAAACGAAGAAAGAAACGGAGAAACGAAGAAAGAAACGGAGAAACAAAGAAAGAAACGGAGAAACGAAGAAAGAAACGGAGGAACGAAGAAAGAAAAGGAGAAACGAAGAAAGAAACGGAGGAACGAAGAAAGAAAAGGAGAAACGGAGATATAAATGGAGAAACGAAGAAATAAACGGAGAAACGAAGAAGGAAATGGAGAAACGAAGATAGGAACGAAGAAACGAACAAAGAAACGGAGAAACGAACAAAGAAACGGAGAAACGAACAAAGAAACGGAGAAACGATGAAAGAAACGGAGAAACGAAGAAAGAAACGTAGAAACGAAGAAAGAAACCGAGAAACGGAGAAAGAAACGGAGAAACGAACAAAGAAACGGAGAAACGAAGTAAGAAACGGAGAAACGAACAAAGAAACGGAGAAACGAACAAAGAAACGGAGAAACGAACAAAGAAACGGAGAAACGGAGAAATAAATGGAGAAACGAAGAAATAAATGGAGAAACGAAGAAGGAAACGGAGAACGAAGAAAGAAACGGACAAACGAAGAAAGAAACGGCGTAACGAAGAAAAAAACGAAGAAACGAAGAAAGAAACGGAGAATCGGAGAAAGAAACGGAGAAACGAAGAAAGAAACGGAGAAACGAAGAAAGAGACGGAGTAACGAAGAAAGAAACGAAGAAACGAAGAAAGAACCGGAGATACGGAGAAATAAATGGAGAAACGAAGAAATAAACCGAGAAACGGAGAAAGAAACGGAGAAACGAACAAAGAAACGGAGAAACGAAGAAAGAAACGGAGAAACGAAGAAATAAACCGAGAAACGGAGAAAGAAACGCAGAAACGAAGAAAGAAACGGAGAAACGAAGAAAGAAACGGAGAAACGAAGAAAGAAACGGAGAAACGAAGAAAGAAACGGAGAAACGTAGAAAGAAACGGAGAAACGAAGAAAGAAACGGAGAAACGAAGAAAAAAACGGAGAAACGAACAAAGAAACGAAGAAACGATGAAAGAAACCGAGAAACAAAGAAAGAAACGAAGAAACGAAGGAAGAAACGGAGAAACGAAGAAAGAAAGGGATAATCGGAGAAATAAATGGAGAAACGAACAAAAAACGGTGAAACGGAGAAACGGAGACGCGGAGAAACCGAGGGACGGAGAAACGGAAAAACCGAGAATCGGAGAAACGGAGAAGCGGAGAGACGGAGAAACGGAGAAACGGAGAAACAGAGAAACCGAGAAACCGAGAAACGGAGAAACGGAGAAACGGAGAAACGGAGAAACGGAGAAACGGAGAAACGGAGAAACGGAGAAACGGAGAAACGGAGAAACGGAGAAACGGAGAAACGGAGAAACGTAGAAACGGAGAAATAAATGGAGAAACGAAGAAATAAACGGAGATACGAAGAAAGAAACGGAGAAACGAAGAAAGAAACGGAGAAACGAAGAAAGATACGGGCAAACGAAGACAGAAACGGAGAAACGAAGAAAGAAACGGAGAAACGAAGAAAGAAACGGAGAAACGAAGAAAGAAACGGAGAAACGAAGAAAGAAACGGAGAAACGAAGAAAGAAACGGAGAAACGGAGAAAGAAACGGAGGAACGAAGAAAGAAAAGGAGAAACGGAGAAATAAATGGAGAAACGAAGAAATAAACGGAGAAACGAAGAAGGAAATGGAGAAACGAAGAAAGGAACGAAGAAACGAACAAAGAAACGGAGAAACGAACAAAGAAACGGAGAAACGAACAAAAAAACGGAGAAACGATGAAAGAAACGGAGAAACGAAGAAGGAAACGGAGAAGCGAACAAAGAAACTGAGAAACGAACAAAGAAACGCAGAAACGAAGAATGAAACGGAGAAACGAAGAAATAAACGGAGAAATGAAGAAAGAAACGGAAGAACAAAGAAAGAAACGGAGAAACGAAGAAAGAAACGGAGAAACGAAGAAAGAAACGGAGAAACGAAGAAAGAAACGGAGAAACAAAGAAAGAAACGGAGAAACGAAGAAAGAAACGGAGGAACGAAGAAAGAAAAGGAGAAACGAAGAAAGAAACGGAGGAACGAAGAAAGAAAAGGAGAAACGGAGATATAAATGGAGAAACGAAGAAATAAACGGAGAAACGAAGAAGGAAATGGAGAAACGAAGAAAGGAACGAAGAAACGAACAAAGAAACGGAGAAACGAACAAAGAAACGGAGAAACGAACAAAGAAACGGAGAAACGATGAAAGAAACGGAGAAACGAAGAAAGAAACGTAGAAACGAAGAAAGAAACCGAGAAACGGAGAAAGAAACGGAGAAACGAACAAAGAAACGGAGAAACGAAGTAAGAAACGGAGAAACGAACAAAGAAACGGAGAAACGAACAAAGAAACGGAGAAACGAACAAAGAAACGGAGAAACGGAGAAATAAACGGAGAAACGAAGAAATAAACCGAGAAACGGAGAAAGAAACGGAGAAACGAACAAAGAAACGGAGAAACGAAGAAAGAAACGGAGAAACGAAGAAATAAACCGAGAAACGGAGAAAGAAACGCAGAAACGAACAAAGAAACGGAGAAACGAAGAAAGAAACGGAGAAACGAAGAAACAAACGGAGAAACGAAGAAAGAAACGGAGAAACGTAGAAAGAAACGGAGAAACGAAGAAAGAAACGGAGAAACGAAGAAAGAAACGGAGAAACGAACAAAGAAACGAAGAAACGATGAAAGAAACCGAGAAACAAAGAAAGAAACGAAGAAACGAAGGAAGAAACGGAGAAACGAAGAAAGAAAGGGATAATCGGAGAAATAAATGGAGAAACGAACAAAAAACGGTGAAACGGAGAAACGGAGACGCGGAGAAACCGAGAGACGGAGAAACGGAAAAACCGAGAATCGGAGAAACGGAGAAACGGAGAAACGGAGAGACGGAGAAACGGAGAAACGGAGAAACAGAGAAACCGAGAAACGGAGAAACGGAGAAACAGAGAAACCGAGAAACCGAGAAACGGAGAAACGGAGAAACGGAGAAACGGAGAAACGGAGAAACGGAGAAACGGAGAAACGGAGAAACGGAGAAACGGAGAAACGGAGAAACGGAGAAACGGCGAAACGAAGAAAGAAACGGAGAAACGAAGAAAGAAACGGAGAAACGGAGAAATAAATGGAGAAACGAAGAAATAAACGGAGATACGAAGAAAGAAACGGAGAAACGAAGAAAGAAACGGAGAAACGAAGAAAGAAACGGGCAAACGAAGACAGAAACGGAGAAACGAAGAAAGAAACGGAGAAACGGAGAAATAAATGGAGAAACGAAGAAATAAACGGAGAAACGAAGAAAGAAACGGAGAAACGAAGAAAGAAACGGAGAAACGAAGAAAGAAACGGAGTAACGACGAAAGAAACGAAGAAAGAAACGGAGAATCGGAGAAATAAATGGAGAAACGAAGGAATAAACCGAGAAACGGAGAAAGAAACGGAGAAACGTAGAAAGAAACGGAGAAACGAACAAAGAAACGGAGAAACGAAGAAAGAAACGGAGAAACGTAGAAATAAATGGTGAACCGAAGAAATAAACGGAGAAACGAAGAACGAAACGGAGAAGCGAACAAAGAAACTGAGAAACGAACAAAGAAACGCAGAAACGAACAAAGAAACGGAGAAACGGAGAAATAAATGGAGAAACGAAGAACTAAACGGAGAAACGTAGAAAGAAACGGAGAAACGAACAAAGAAACGGAGAAACGAAGAAAGAAACGGAGAAACGGAGAAATAAATGGAGAACCGAAGAAATAAACGGAGAAAAGAAGAAGGAAACGGAGAAGCGAACAAAGAAACTGAGAAACGGACAAAGAAACGCAGAAACGAAGAATGAAACGGAGAAACGAAGAAATAAACGGAAAAATGAAGAAAGAAACGGAGAAACAAAGAAAGAAACGGAGAAACGAAGAAAGAAACGGAGAAACGAAGAAAGAAACGGAGAAACGAAGAAAGAAACGGAGAAACGAAGAAAGAAACGGAGAAACGGAGAAAGAAACGGAGGAACGAAGAAAGAAGAGGAGAAACGGAGAAATAAATGGAGAAACGAAGAAATAAACGGAGAAACGAAGAAGGAAATGGAGAAACGAAGAAAGGAACGAAGAAACGAACAAAGAAACGGAGAAACGAACAAAGAAACGGAGAAACGAACAAAAAAACGGAGAAACGATGAAAGAAACGGAGAAACGAAGAAGGAAACGGAGAAGCGAACAAAGAAACTGAGAAACGAACAAAGAAACGCAGAAACGAAGAATGAAACGGAGAAACGAAGAAATAAACGGAGAAATGAAGAAAGAAACGGAAGAACAAAGAAAGAAACGGAGAAACGAAGAATGAAACGGAGAAACGAAGAAAGAAACGGAGAAACGAAGAAAGAAACGGAGAAACAAAGAAAGAAACGGAGAAACGAAGAAAGAAACGGAGGAACGAAGAAAGAAAAGGAGAAACGAAGAAAGAAACGGAGGAACGAAGAAAGAAAAGGAGAAACGGAGATATAAATGGAGAAACGAAGAAATAAACGGAGAAACGAAGAAGGAAATGGAGAAACGAAGAAAGGAACGAAGAAACGAACAAAGAAACGGAGAAACGAACAAAGAAACGGAGAAACGAACAAAGAAACGGAGAAACGATGAAAGAAACGGAGAAACGAAGAAAGAAACGTAGAAACGAAGAAAGAAACCGAGAAACGGAGAAAGAAACGGAGAAACGAACAAAGAAACGGAGAAACGAAGTAAGAAACGGAGAAACGAACAAAGAAACGGAGAAACGAACAAAGAAACGGAGAAACGAACAAAGAAACGGAGAAACGGAGAAATAAATGGAGAAACGAAGAAATAAATGGAGAAACGAAGAAGGAAACGGAGAACGAAGAAAGAAACGGACAAACGAAGAAAGAAACGGCGTAACGAAGAAAAAAACGAAGAAACGAAGAAAGAAACGGAGAATCGGAGAAAGAAACGGAGAAACGAAGAAAGAAACGGAGAAACGAAGAAAGAGACGGAGTAACGAAGAAAGAAACGAAGAAACGAAGAAAGAACCGGAGATACGGAGAAATAAATGGAGAAACGAAGAAATAAACCGAGAAACGGAGAAAGAAACGGAGAAACGAACAAAGAAACGGAGAAACGAAGAAAGAAACGGAGAAACGAAGAAATAAACCGAGAAACGGAGAAAGAAACGCAGAAACGAAGAAAGAAACGGAGAAACGAAGAAAGAAACGGAGAAACGAAGAAAGAAACGGAGAAACGAAGAAAGAAACGGAGAAACGTAGAAAGAAACGGAGAAACGAAGAAAGAAACGGAGAAACGAAGAAAAAAACGGAGAAACGAACAAAGAAACGAAGAAACGATGAAAGAAACCGAGAAACAAAGAAAGAAACGAAGAAACGAAGGAAGAAACGGAGAAACGAAGAAAGAAAGGGATAATCGGAGAAATAAATGGAGAAACGAACAAAAAACGGTGAAACGGAGAAACGGAGACGCGGAGAAACCGAGGGACGGAGAAACGGAAAAACCGAGAATCGGAGAAACGGAGAAACGGAGAGACGGAGAAACGGAGAAACGGAGAAACAGAGAAACCGAGAAACCGAGAAACGGAGAAACGGAGAAACGGAGAAACGGAGAAACGGAGAAACGGAGAAACGGAGAAACGGAGAAACGGAGAAACGGAGAAACGGAGAAACGGAGAAACGGAGAAACGGAGAAACGGAGAAATAAATGGAGAAACGAAGAAATAAACGGAGATACGAAGAAAGAAACGGAGAAACGAAGAAAGAAACGGAGAAACGAAGAAAGATACGGGCAAACGAAGACAGAAACGGAGAAACGAAGAAAGAAACGGAGAAACGAAGAAAGAAACGGAGAAACGAAGAAAGAAACGGAGAAACGAAGAAAGAAACGGAGAAACGAAGAAAGAAACGGAGAAACGGAGAAAGAAACGGAGGAACGAAGAAAGAAAAGGAGAAACGGAGAAATAAATGGAGAAACGAAGAAATAAACGGAGAAACGAAGAAGGAAATGGAGAAACGAAGAAAGGAACGAAGAAACGAACAAAGAAACGGAGAAACGAACAAAGAAACGGAGAAACGAACAAAAAAACGGAGAAACGATGAAAGAAACGGAGAAACGAAGAAGGAAACGGAGAAGCGAACAAAGAAACTGAGAAACGAACAAAGAAACGCAGAAACGAAGAATGAAACGGAGAAACGAAGAAATAAACGGAGAAATGAAGAAAGAAACGGAAGAACAAAGAAAGAAACGGAGAAACGAAGAAAGAAACGGAGAAACGAAGAAAGAAACGGAGAAACGAAGAAAGAAACGGAGAAACAAAGAAAGAAACGGAGAAACGAAGAAAGAAACGGAGGAACGAAGAAAGAAAAGGAGAAACGAAGAAAGAAACGGAGGAACGAAGAAAGAAAAGGAGAAACGGAGATATAAATGGAGAAACGAAGAAATAAACGGAGAAACGAAGAAGGAAATGGAGAAACGAAGAAAGGAACGAAGAAACGAACAAAGAAACGGAGAAACGAACAAAGAAACGGAGAAACGAACAAAGAAACGGAGAAACGATGAAAGAAACGGAGAAACGAAGAAAGAAACGTAGAAACGAAGAAAGAAACCGAGAAACGGAGAAAGAAACGGAGAAACGAACAAAGAAACGGAGAAACGAAGTAAGAAACGGAGAAACGAACAAAGAAACGGAGAAACGAACAAAGAAACGGAGAAACGAACAAAGAAACGGAGAAACGGAGAAATAAATGGAGAAACGAAGAAATAAATGGAGAAACGAAGAAGGAAACGGAGAACGAAGAAAGAAACGGACAAACGAAGAAAGAAACGGCGTAACGAAGAAAAAAACGAAGAAACGAAGAAAGAAACGGAGAATCGGAGAAAGAAACGGAGAAACGAAGAAAGAAACGGAGAAACGAAGAAAGAGACGGAGTAACGAAGAAAGAAACGAAGAAACGAAGAAGGAACCGGAGATACGGAGAAATAAATGGAGAAACGAAGAAATAAACCGAGAAACGGAGAAAGAAACGGAGAAACGAACAAAGAAACGGAGAAACGAAGAAAGAAACGGAGAAACGAAGAAATAAACCGAGAAACGGAGAAAGAAACGCAGAAACGAACAAAGAAACGGAGAAACGAAGAAAGAAACGGAGAAACGAAGAAAGAAACGGAGAAACGAAGAAAGAAACGGAGAAACGTAGAAAGAAACGGAGAAACGAAGAAAGAAACGGAGAAACGAAGAAAGAAACGGAGAAACGAACAAAGAAACGAAGAAACGATGAAAGAAACCGAGAAACAAAGAAAGAAACGAAGAAACGAAGGAAGAAACGGAGAAACGAAGAAAGAAAGGGATAATCGGAGAAATAAATGGAGAAACGAACAAAAAACGGTGAAACGGAGAAACGGAGACGCGGAGAAACCGAGAGACGGAGAAACGGAAAAACCGAGAATCGGAGAAACGGAGAAACGGAGAGACGGAGAAACGGAGAAACGGAGAAACAGAGAAACCGAGAAACCGAGAAACGGAGAAACGGAGAAACGGAGAAACGGAGAAACGGAGAAACGGAGAAACGGAGAAACGGAGAAACGGAGAAACGGAGAAACGGAGAAACGGAGAAACGGAGAAACGGAGAAACGGAGAAATAAATGGAGAAACGAAGAAATAAACGGAGATACGAAGAAAGAAACGGAGAAACGAAGAAAGAAACGGAGAAACGAAGAAAGATACGGGCAAACGAAGACAGAAACGGAGAAACGAAGAAAGAAACGGAGAAACGAAGAAAGAAACGGAGAAACGAAGAAAGAAACGGAGAAACGGAGAAATAAATGCAGAAACGAAGAAATAAACGGAGAAACGAAGGAAGAAACGGGGAAACGAAGAAAGAAACGGAGTAACGAAGAAAGAAACGAAGAAACGAAGAAAGAAACGGAGAAACGAAGAAATAAACCGAGAAACGGAGAAAGAAACGGAGAAACGAACAAAGAAACGGAGAAACGAACAAGGAAACGGAGAAACGAACAAAGAAACGGAGAAACGGAGAAATAAATGGAGAAACGAAGAAATAAACCGAGAAACGGGGAAAGAAACGGAGGAACGAACAAAGAAACGGGCAAACGAAGACAGAAACGGAGAAACGAAGAAAGAAACGGAGTAACGAAGAAAGAAACGGAGAAACGAACAAAGAAACAGAGAACCGAAGAAAGAAACGGAGAAACGGAGAAAGAAACAGAGTAACGAAGAAAGAAACGAAGAAAGAAACGGAGAAACGGTGAAATAAATGGAGAAACGAAGAAATAAACCGAGAAACGGAGAAAGAAACGGAGAAACGAACAAAGAAACGGAGAAACGAAGAAAGAAACGGAGAAACGAACAAAGAAACGGAGAAACGAAGAAAGAAACGGGAAACGAAGAAAGAAACGGAAAAACGAAGAAAGAAACGGAGAAACGAACAAAGAAACGGAGAAACGAACAAAGAAACGGAGAAACGAAAGAACGATGAAAGAAACGGAGAAACAAAGAAAGAAACGGAGAAACGAAGAAAGAAACGGAGAAACGAAGAAAGAAACGGAGAAACGAAGAAAGAAACGGAGTAACGAAGAAAGAAACGAAGAAACGAAGAAAGAAACGGAGAATCGGAGAAATAAATGGAGAAACGAAGAAATAAACCGAGAAACGGGGAAAGAAACGGAGGAACGAACAAAGAAACGGAGAAACGAAGAAAGAAACGGAGAAACGAACAAAGAAACGGAGAAACGAAGAAAGAAACGGAGAAACGGAGATATAAATGGAGAAACGAAGAAATAAACGGAGAAACGAAGAAGGAAACGGAGAAACGAAGAAAGAAACGGAGAATCGAAGAAAGAAACGGTGTAACGAAGAAAGAAACGAAGAAACGGAGAAAGAAACGGAGAAACGAACAAAGAAAAGGAGAAACGAACAAAGATACGGAGAAACGAAGAAAGAAGCGGAGAAACGAAGAAAGAATCGGAGAAACGAAGAAAGAAGCGGGAAACGAAGAAAGAAACGGAGAAACGAAGAAAGAAACGAAGAAGGAAACGGAGAAACGAAGAAAGAAACAGAGAAACGAACAAAGAAACGAAGAAACGGAGAAACGAACAACGAAACGGAGAAACGAACAAAGAAACGGAGAAACGAACAAAGAAACGGAGAAACGAACAAAGAAACGGAGACACGAAGAAAGAAACGGAGCAACGAAGAAAGAAACGGGGAAACGAAGAAAGAAACGGAGTAACGAAGAAAGAAACGAAGAAACGAAGAAAGAAACGGAGTAACGATGAAAGAAACGAAGAAACGAAGAAAGAAACGGAGAAACGGACAAAGAAACGAAGAAAGAAACGGAGAAACGAACAAAGAGACGAAGAAAGAAACGGAGAAACGAACAAAGAAACGATGACACGGAGAAATAAATGGAGAAACGAAGAAAGAAACGGAGAAACGATGAAAGAAACGGACAAACAAAGAAAGAAACGGAGTAACGAAGAATGAAAAGAAGAAACGAAGGAAGAAACGGAGAAACGGAGAAATAAATGGAGAAACGAAGAAATAAACGGAGAAACGAAGAAAGAAACAGAGAAACAAAGAAAGAAACGGAGAAACGAACAAAGAAACGGAGAAACGAACAAAGAAACGGAGAAACGTTTCTCCGTTTCTCGGTTTCTCCGTTTCTCCGTTTCTCCGTTTCTCCGTTTCTTCGTTTCTCCGTTTCACCGTTTCTCCGTTTCTCGGTTTCCCCGTTTCTCCGTTTCTCGGTTTCTCCGTTTCTCGGTTTCTCCGTTTCTCGGTTTCTCCGTTTCTCGGTTTCTCCGTTTCTCGGTTTCTCCGATTCTCGGTTACTCCGTTGCTCCGTTTTTCCTTTTCTCCGTTTGTCTGTTTCTCCGTTTCTCCGTTTCTCCGTTTCTCCGTTTCTCCGTTTCTCCGTTTCTCGGTTTCTCGGTTTCTCTGTTTCTCCGTTTCTCCGTTTCTCCGTTTCTCGGTTTATCCGTTTCTCCGTTTCTCCGTTTCTCCGTTTCTTGGTTTCTCCGTTTCACCGTTTTTTGTTCGTTTCTCCATTTATTTCTCCGATTCTCCGTTTCATTCTTCGATTCTCCGTTTCTTTTTTCGTTTCTTCGGTTCTTTCTGCGATTCTCCGTTTATTTCTTCGTTTCTCCATTTATTTCTCCGTTTCTCCGTTTGTTTATTCGTTTCTCCGTTTATTTCTTCGTTTTTCCATTTATTTCTCCGCTTCTCCGTTTCTTTCTTCGTTACTCCGTTTCTTTCTTCGTTTCTCTGTTTCTTTCTTCGTTTCTTTCTTCGTTTCTCTGTTTCTTTCTTCGTTTCTGCGTTTCTTTCTTCGTTTCTTTCTTCGTATCTCCATTTATTTGTTCGTTTCTCCGTTTCTTCGTTCCTTTCTTCGTTTCTCTATTTCTTTCTTCGTTTCTCCGTTTCTTTCTTCGTTTCTTTCTTCGTTTCTCCGTTTCTTTCTTCGTTTCTCCGTTCTTTTCTCCGTTTCTCGGTTTATTTCTTCGATTCTCCATTTATTTCTCCGATTCTCCGTTTCTTTCTTCGTTTCTCGTTTCTTTTTTCGTTACTCCGTTTCTTTCTTCGTTTCTCGGTTTCTTTGTTCGTCTCTCCGTTACTTTAATCGTTTCTTCGTTTCTTTCTTCGTTACTCCGTTTCTTTCTTCGTTTCTCCGTTTCTTTGTTCGTTTCTCCGTTTCTTTCTTCGTTTCTTCGTTTCTTTCTTCGTTACTCTGTTTCTTTCTTCGTTCCTCCGTTTCTTTCTTCGTTTATCCGTTTATTTCTTCGTATCTTCATTTATTTCTCCGATTCTCCGTTTCTTTCTTCGTTTCTTCGTTTCTTTCTTCGTTACTCCGTTTCTTTCTTCGTTACTCCGTTTCTTTCTTCGTTTCTCCGTTTCTTTCTTCGTTTCTTTCTTCGTATCTCCGTTTATTTGTTCGTTTCTCCGTTTCTTCGTTCCTTTCTTCGTTTCTCCATTTCTTTCTTCGTTTCTCCGTTTCTTTGTTCGTTTCTCCGTTTCTTTGTTCGTTTCTCCGTTTCTTTGTTCGTTTCTCCGTTTCTTTGTTCGCTTCTCCGTTTCTTTGTTAGTTTCTCCGTTTCTTTGTTCGTTTCTCCGTTTCTTTCTTCGTTTCTCCATTTTTTTGTTCGTTTCTCCGTTTCTTTCTTCGTTTCTTCGTTTCTTTCTTCGTTACTCCGTTTCTTTCTTCGTTTCTCCGTTTCTTTCTTCGTTTCTTTCTTCGTATCTCCGTTTACTTGTTCGTTTCTCCGTTTCTTCGTTCCTTTCTTCGTTTCTCCATTTCTTTCTTCGTTTCTCCGTTTCTTTGTTCGTTTCTCCGTTTCATTCTTCGTTTCTCCGTTCCTTTGTTCGTTTCTCCGTTTCTTTCTTCGTTTCTTCGTTTCTTTCTTCGTTTCTCCGTTTCTTTCTTCGTTTCTCTTTTTCTTTCTTCGTTTCTCCGTTTCTTTCTTCGTTTCTCCGTTTCTGTCTTAGTTTCTCCGTTTCTTTCTTCGTTTGTTTGATTATTTCTTCGTATCTTCATTTATTTCTCCGTTTCTCCGTTTATTTCTTCGTTTCTCCATTTATTTCTTCGTTTCTCCGTTTCTTTCTTCGTTTCTCCGTTTCTTCCTTCGTTCCTTCGTTTCTCCGTTTCCCCGTTCCTCCGTTTCTCCGTTTCTCCGTTTCTCCGTTTCGATTAAATGATTATAATAGTTATAATTTCTATTATAAATCATTTGAGCTATAGTTAAACTATACACTAATACTCTAAATACATATTTAATAAATTTTTTAATCTCTTTAGCCTCCAGAAGAATTTTATTTATACTATTTACTGTATATAATAATTTACCCAGAATCGGAAATAAATCTAATTATTTCTTTATAATAATTATTTTTTATTCACTTATTTTACCAAAAATTTCGATTCTTCATGTATTAATCAAATGTTAAATTGATTTATCTCATAGACAATTATTACTTTCCATGTTTTAAAACTTTAAGAAACATCTCAGTACTTTGAAGTTCGATCAAAATCAATTGCTAAAGGCGAATCAATCATTTTTAATTCATAAATAAGATGCACATTGTTCGATCAATACAGGGAACATGCGTAAATGTTAATAACAATCGCTGAAATGAACAAACATTCACTGAAACCGTTCACCTTCGCAGACTTCGCAATATCCTGACATTTATTTATCATAGTTATTAACAACCGTCGTTGGACCGTAGATTAAACAATTTTTGACAATGTTTCGGTATAAAAAGTCATCAATTTCTTGCAATATTTGGTTAGATCGAACAAATACGATCGAAGAAGCCGTGGGATAAAACAAATGAATATTTCTCTACATATCGGAATTATAGTTTGTATGTATGCTAATATTCTGACCCCGCAATTACAAATCCTTGTAACGTGGTAATTACATGCGTTCCCATCTATTGGAGAAAGGGTTAAACTACACTTAAGGGGTGAAAGCACCTGGCGGAGAAACGCTCAAGTTTGCCGAAGAATTGTTCTAATTTCCACAAATAGTTGGCGCGACAAATACAATTTACCGACATTAGAGATAAGTATTTCCATTTGTATGATATTCCCTACCGTGCTATAAAATAAATAAATACTTTTGTACAAACTTTTGTGTTTCATCTTTCGAATCAATGGAAAATTAAACCTTCCACAGTAAATTTTATTCTTGAATTTATTAATGTTTCTAGGACAGTTTATTTCAGTATAAAGTGTGCTATAGGTGGGAAATTTGTGTACATAATAATTATTGAGTATAAAATAATTTTTCTTTTATAAGAGGTTAATATATTAAATAAGGAAGAAGAGTTAATCTTTATTATTTTAAATATAAAAATTAGAATTAAAGAAATTATTGAATATAAAATGAAATATGTTAAAAATGTATTTTTGTTAATTATTAATAAAATAACTATAATAGATGTTTGTATAACAGATGAATATCCTATAATTATTATGATTGATTTTTTTGTTTAAGCAAATGATAGGGACAATAATTACATTAATGAAGGAAATCAAATAAATTTCATTATTAAATTTTAATATGAGTTCGATAAAAATTATAGGGATTAATTTTATTCATGTTATTCTAAAGAATAGATTAATTCAATTTAATGAATAAATTAAAGAAATGAATCGGACATTTAAAGAGTACATCCCAATTTTTAAGATAAGTGAAAAGAAAAAAATTATTATAAATAAATAATTAGATTTATTTCCGATTCTGTGTAAATTATTATATATAGTAAGTAGTATAAATAAAATTCTTCTGGAGGCTAAAGAGATTAAAATATATATTAAATATGTATTTAGAGCATTAGTGTCTAATTTAACTATAGATCAAATGATTTATAATAGAAATTATAAATATTATAATCATTTAATCGAAACGGAGAAACGAAGAAACGATGAAACGATGGAAGAAATGGAGAAACGAAGAAAGAAACGGAGAAACGAAGAAAGAAACGGAGAAACGAAGAAAGAATCGGAGAAACGAACAAAGAAACGGAGAAACGAAGAAAGAAATGGAGAAACGGAGAAATAAATGGAGAAACGAAGAAATAAACGGAGAAACGAAGAAAGAAACGGAGAAACGAACAAAGAAACGGAGAAACGAAAAAAGAAACGAAGAAACGAAGAAAGAAACGGAGAAACGAAGAAAGAAACGGAGAAACGAAGAAAGAAACGGAGTAACGAAGAAAGAAAGGGAGAATCGGAGGAATAAATGGAGAAACGAACAAAAAACGGTGAAACGAAGAAAGAAACGGAGAAACGAAGAAAGAAACGGAGAAACGAAGAAAGAAACGGAGACACGAAGAAAGAATCGGAGAAACGAACAAAGGGACGGAGAAACGAAGAAAGAAACGGAGAAACGGAGAAATAAATGGAGAAACGAAGTAATAAACCGAGAAACGAAGAAAGAAACGGAGAAACGAAAAAAGAAACGAAGAAACGAAGAAAGAAACGGAGAAACGAAGAAAGAAACGGAGAAACGAAGAAAGAAACGGAGTAACGAAGAAAGAAACGGAGAAACGAACAAAGAAACAGAGAACCGAAGAAAGAAACGGAGAAACGGAGAAAGAAACAGAGTAACGAAGAAAGAAACGAAGAAAGAAACGGAGAAACGGTGAAATAAATGGAGAAACGAAGAAATAAACCGAGAAACGGAGAAAGAAACGGAGAAACGAACAAAGAAACGGAGAAACGAAGAAAGAAACGGAGAAACGAACAAAGAAACGGAGAAACGAAGAAAGAAACGGGAAACGAAGAAAGAAACGGAAAAACGAAGAAAGAAACGGAGAAACGAACAAAGAAACGGAGAAACGAACAAAGAAACGGAGAAACGAACAAAGAAACGAAGGAACGATGAAAGAAACGGAGAAACAAAGAAAGAAACGAAGAAACGAAGAAAGAAACGGAGAAACGAAGAAAGAAAGGAAGAATCGGAGGAATAAATGGATAAACGAACAAAAAACGGTGAAACGGAGAAACGGAGAAACGGAGAAACGGAGAAACCGAGAAACGGAGAAACGGAGAAACAGAGAAACCGAGAAACGGGGAAACGGAGAAACGGAGAAACGGAGAAACGGAGAAACGGCGAAACGAAGAAAGAAACGGAGAAACGAAGAAAGAAACGGTGTAACGAAGAAAGAAACGGAGAAACGGAGAAATAAATGGAGAAACGAAGAAATAAACGGAGAAACGAAGAAATAAACGGAGAAACGAAGAAAGAAACGGAGAAACGAAGAAAGAAACGGAGAAACGAAGAAAGAAACAGAATAACGAAGAAAGAAACGAAGAAAGAAACCGAGAAACGGTGAAATAAATGGAGAAACGAAGAAATAAACCGAGAAACGGAGAAAGAAACGGAGAAACGAACAAAGAAACGGAGAAACGAAGAAAGAAACGGAGAAACGAAGAAATAAACCGAGAAATGGAGAAACAAACGGAGAAACAAACAAAGAAACGGAGAAACGAAGAAAGAAACGGAGAAACGAAGAAAGAAACGGAGAAACGAAGAAAGAAACGGAGACACGAAGAAAGAATCGGAGAAACGAACAAAGGGACGGAGAAACGAAGAAAGAAACGGAGAAACGGAGAAATAAATGGAGATACGAAGAAATAAACCGAGAAACGAAGAAAGAAACGGAGAAACGAACAAAGAAACGGAGAAACGAAGAAAGAAACGGAGAAACGAAGAGAGAAACGGAGAAACGGAGAAATAAATAGAGAAACGAAGAAATAATCGGAGAAACGAAGAAAGAAAAGGAGAAACGAAGAAAGAAACGGAGAAACAAAGAAAGAAACGGAGAAACGAAGAAAGAAACGAAGAAACGAAGAAAGAAACGGAGAAACGAAGAAAGAAAGGGAGAATCGGAGGAATAAATGGAGAAACGAACAAAAAACGGTGAAACGGAGAAACGGAGAAACGGAAAAACCGAGAAACGGAGAAACCGAGAGACGTAGAAACGGATAAACCGAGAATCGGAGAAACGGAGAGACGGAGAAACGGAGAAACGGAGAAACGGGGAAACCGAGAAACGGAGAAACGGAGAAACAGAGAAACCGAGAAACGGGGAAACCGAGAAACGGAGAAACGGCGAAACGAAGAAAGAAACGGAGAAACGAAGAAAGAAACGGTGTAACGAAGAAAGAAACGGAGAAACGGAGAAATAAACCGAGAAATGGAGAAACAAACGGAGAAACAAACAAAGAAACGGAGAAACGAAGAAAGAAACGGAGAAACGAAGAAAGAAACGGAGAAACGAAGAAAGAAACGGAGACACGAAGAAAGAATCGGAGAAGCGAACAAAGGGACGGAGAAACGAAGAAAGAAACGGAGAAACGGAGAAATAAATGGAGAAACGAAGAAATAAACCGAGAAACGAAGAAAGAAACGGAGAAACGAACAAAGAAACGGAGAAACGAAGAAAGAAACGGAGAAACGAAGAGAGAAACGGAGAAACGGAGAAATAAATAGAGAAACGAAGAAATAAACGGAGAAACGAAGAAAGAAAAGGAGAAACGAAGAAAGAAACGGAGAAACAAAGAAAGAAACGGAGAAACGAAGAAATAAACGGAGAAACGAAGAAAGAAAAGGAGAAACGAAGAAAGAAACGGAGAAACAAAGAAAGAAACGGAGAAACGAAGAAAGAAACGGAGAAACGAAGAAATAAACCGAGAAATGGAGAAACAAACGGAGAAACAAACAAAGAAACGGAGAAACGAAGAAAGAAACGGAGAAACGAAGAAAGAAACGGAGAAACGAAGAAAGAAACGGAGACACGAAGAAAGAATCGGAGAAACGAACAAAGAGACGGAGAAACGAAGAAAGAAACGGAGAAACGGAGAAATAAATTGAGAAACGAAGAAATAAACCGAGAAACAAAGAAAGAAACGGAGAAACGAACAAAGAAACGGAGAAACGAACAAAGAAACGGAGAAACGAAGAAAGAAACGGAGAAACGGAGAAATAAATGGAGATACGAAGTTATAAACGGAGAAACGAACAAAGAAACGGAGAAACGAAGAAAGAAACCGAGAAACGAAGAAAGAAACGGAGAAACGAAGAAATAAACCGAGAAATGGAGAAACAAACGGAGAAACAAACAAAGAAACGGAGAAACGAAGAAAGAAACGGAGAAACGAAGAAAGAAACGGAGAAACGAAGAAAGAAACGGAGACACGAAGAAAGAATCGGAGAAACGAACAAAGGGACGGAGAAACGAAGAAAGAAACGGAGAAACGGAGAAATAAATGGAGAAACGAAGAAATAAACCGAGAAACGAAGAAAGAAACGGAGAAACGAACAAAGGAACGGAGAAACGAACAAAGAAACGGAGAAACGAAGAGAGAAACGGAGAAACGGAGAAATAAATAGAGAAACGAAGAAATAAACGGAGAAACGAAGAAAGAAAAGGAGAAACGAAGAAAGAAACGGAGAAACAAAGAAAGAAACGGAGAAACGAAGAAATAAACGGAGAAACGAAGAAAGAAAAGGAGAAACGAAGAAAGAAACGGAGAAACAAAGAAAGAAACGGAGAAACGAAGAAAGAAACGGAGAAACGAAGAAATAAACCGACAAATGGAGAAACAAACAAGGAAACGGAGAAACGAAGAAAGAAACGGAGAAACGAAGAAAGAAACGGAGAAACGAAGAAAGAAACGGAGACACGAAGAAAGAATCGGAGAAACGAACAAAGAGACGGAGAAACGAAGAAAGAAACGGAGAAACGGAGAAATAAATGGAGAAACGAAGAAATAAACCGAGAAACGAAGAAAGAAACGGAGAAACGAACAAAGAAACGGAGAAACGAACAAAGAAACGGAGAAACGAAGAAAGAAACGGAGAAACGGAGAAATAAATGGAGATACGAAGATATAAACGGAGAAACGTACAAAGAAACGGAGAAACGAAGAAAGAAACCGAGAAACGAAGAAAGAAACGGAGAAACGAAGAAATAAACCGAGAAATGGAGAAACAAACGGAGAAACAAACAAAGAAACGGAGAAACGAAGAAAGAAACGGAGAAACGAAGAAAGAAACGGAGAAACAAAGAAATAAACGGAGAAACGAAGAAAGGAAAGGAGAAACGAAGAAAGAAACGGAGAAACAAAGAAAGAAACGGAGAAACGAAGAAAGAAACGGAGAAACGAAGAAATAAACCGAGAAATGGAGAAACAAACGGAGAAACAAACAAAGAAACGGAGAAACGAAGAAAGAAACGGAGAAACGAAGAAAGAAACGGAGAAACGAAGAAAGAAACGGAGACACGAAGAAAGAATCGGAGAAACGAACAAAGAGACGGAGAAACGAAGAAAGAAACGGAGAAACGGAGAAATAAATGGAGAAACGAAGAAATAAACCGAGAAACGAAGAAAGAAACGGAGGAACGAACAAAGAAACGGAGAAACGAAGAAAGAAACGGAGAAACGAAGAAAGAAACGGAGAAACGAAGAAAGAAACGGAGTAACGAAGAAAGAAAGGGAGAATCGGAGGAATAAATGGAGAAACGAACAAAAAACGGTGAAACGGAGAAACGGAGAAACGGAGAAACGGAGAAACCGAGAAACGGAGAAACGGAGAAACAGAGAAACCGAGATACGGGGAAACGGAGAAACGGAGAAACGGAGAAACGGCGAAACGAAGAAAGAAACGGAGAAACGAAGAAAGAAACGGTGTAACGAAGAAAGAAACGGAGAAACGGAGAAATAAATGGAGAAACGAAGAAATAAACGGAGAAACGAAGAAAGAAACAGAGAACCGAAGAAAGAAACGCAGAAACGGAGAAAGAAACAGAGTAACGAAGAAAGAAACGAAGAAAGAAACGGAGAAACGGTGAAATAAATGGAGAAACGAAGAAATAAACCGAGAAACGGAGAAAGAAACGGAGAAACGAACAAAGAAACGGAGAAACGAAGAAAGAAACGGAGAAACGAACAAAGAAACGGAGAAACGAAGAAAGAAACGGGAAACGAAGAAAGAAACGGAAAAACGAAGAAAGAAACGGAGAAACGAACAAAGAAACGGAGAAACGAACAAAGAAACGGAGAAACGAACAAAGAAACGAAGGAACGATGAAAGAAACGGAGAAACAAAGAAAGAAACGAAGAAACGAAGAAAGAAACGGAGAAACGAAGAAAGAAAGGAAGAATCGGAGGAATAAATGGAGAAACGAACAAAAAACGGTGAAACGGAAAAACGGAGAAACGGAGAAACGGAGAAACCGAGAAACGGAGAAACGGAGAAACAGAGAAACCGAGAAACGGGGAAACGGAGAAACGGCGAAACGGAGAAACGGCGAAACGAAGAAAGAAACGGAGAAACGAAGAAAGAAACGGTGTAACGAAGAAAGAAACGGAGAAACGGAGAAATAAATGGAGAAACGAAGAAATAAACGGAGAAACGAAGAAAGAAACGGAGAAACGAAGAAAGAAACGGAGAAACGAAGAAAGAAACAGAATAACGAAGAAAGAAACGAAGAAAGAAACCGAGAAACGGTGAAATAAATGGAGAAACGAAGAAATAAACCGAGAAACGGAGAAAGAAACGGAGAAACGAACAAAGAAACGGAGAAACGAAGAAAGAAACGAAGAAACGAAGAAAGAAACGGAGAATCGGAGAAATAAATGGAGAAACGAAGAAAAAACCGAGAAACGGAGAAAGAAACGGAGAAACGAACAAAGAAACGGAGAAACGAAGAAAGAAACGGAGAAACGAACAAAGAAACGAAGAAACGAAGAAAGAAACGGAGAAACGAACAAAGAAACGGAGAAACGAACAAAGAAACGGAGAAACGAAGAAAGAAACGGAGAAACGGAGAAATAAATGGAGATACGAAGATATAAACGGAGAAACGAACAAAGAAACGGAGAAACGAAGAAAGAAACCGAGAAACGAAGAAAGAAACGGAGTAACGAAGAAAGAAACGGAGAAACGAAGAAAGAAACGGAGAAATGAAGAAATAAACGGAGAAACGAAGAAAGAAGGGGAGAAACGAAGAAAGAAGCGGAGAAACGAAGAAAGAAACGGAGAAACGAAGAAAGAAACGGAGTAACGAAGAAAGAAACGAAGAAACGAAGAAAGTAACGGAGGAACGAACAAAGAAACGGAGAAACGAAGAAAGAAACGGAGAAACAAAGAAAGAAACGCAGAAAAGAACAAAGAAACGGAGAAACGACGAAAGAAACGGAGAAACGAAGAAAGAAACGGAGAAACGAAGAGAGATTCGGAGAAACGAACAAAGAAACGGAGAACCGAAGAAAGAAACGGACAAACGGAGAAATAAATGGAGAACCGAAGAAATAAACGGAGAAACGAAGAAAGAAACGGAGAAACGAAGAAAGAAACGGACAAACGGAGAAATAAATGGAGAAACGAAGAAATAAACGGAGAAACGAAGAAAGAAACGGAGAAACGAAGAAAGAAACGGAGAAACGAAGAAAGTAACGGAGTAACGAAGAAAGAAACGAAGAAATGAAGAAAGAAACCGAGAAACGAACAAAGAAACGGAGAAACGAACAAAGAAACGGAGAAACGAAGAAAGAAACGGAGAAACGAACAAAGAATCGGAGAAACAAACAAAGAAACGGAGAAACGAAGAAAGAAACGGAGAAACGGAGAAATAAATGGAGATACGAAGAAATAAACGGAGAGACGAAGAAAGAAACGGAGAAACGAAGAAAGAAACGGAGAAATAAATGGAGATACGAAGAAATAAACGGAGAAACGAAGAAAGAAACGGAGAAACGAAGAAAGAAACGGAGAAACGAAGAATGAAACGGAGTAACGAAGAAAGAAACGGAGAAACGAAGAAAGAAACGGAGTAACGAAGAAAGAAACGGAGAAACGAAGAAAGAAACGGAGAAACGAAGAAAGAAACGAAGAAAGAAACGAAGAAAGAAACGGGGAAACGAAGAAAGAAACGAAGAGGCGAAGAAAGAAACGGAGAATCGGTGAAATAAATGGAGAAACGAAGAAATAAACCAAGAAACGGAGAAAGTAACGGAGAAACGAAGAAAGAAACGGAGAAACGAAGAAAGAAACGGAGAAACGAACAAAGAATCGGAGAAACAAACAAAGAAACGGAGAAACGAAGAAAGCAACGGAGAAACGGGGAAATAAATGCAGAAACGAAGAAATAAACGAAGAAACGAAGACAGAAACGGAGAAACGAAGAAAGAAACGGAGAAACGGAGAAAGAAACGGAGAAACGATGAAAGAAACGGAGAAACGAAGAAAGAATCGGAGAAACGAAGAAAGAAACGAAGAAACGCAGAAAGAAACGGAGAAACAAAGAAAGAAACGGAGAAACGAAGAAAGAAACGGAGAATTGGAGAAATAAATGGAGAAACGAAGAAATAAACCGAGAAACGGAGAAATAAACGGAGAAACAAAGAAAGAAACGGATAAACGAAGAAAGAAACGGAGAAACGAACAAAGAAACGGAGAAACGAACAAAGAAACGGAGAAACCGAGAAATAAATGGAGAAACGAAGAAAGATACGGAGAAACGAAGAAAGATACGGAGAAACGAAGAAAGAAACGGAGAAACGAAGAAAGAAACGGAGAAACGAACAAAGAAACAGAGAAACGGAGAAACCGAGAAACGGATAAACGTTTCTCCGTTTCTTTGTTCGTTTTTCCGTTTCTCCATTTCACCGTTTCTCCGTTCCTCCGTTTCTCAGTTTTTCCGTTTCTCCGTCTCTCCGTTTCTCAGTTTCTCCGTTTCTCCGTTTCTCTGTTTCTCCGTTTCTCCGTTTCTCCGTTTCTCAGTTTTTCCGTTTCTCCGTTTCTCCGTTTCTCGGTTTCTCCGTTTCTCGGTTTCTCCGTTTCTCCGTTTCTCGGTTTCTCCGTTTCTCGGTTTCTCCGTTTCTCGGTTTCACCGTTTCTCCGTCTCTCCGTTTCTCCGTTTCTCCGTTTCTCGGTTTCTCGGTTTCTCCGTTTCTCCGTTTCTCCGTTTCTCCGTTTCTCGGTTTCTCCGTTTCTCGGTTTCTCCGTTTCACGGTTTCTCCGTTTCTCGGATTCTCCGTTTCTCCGTCTCTCGGTTTCTCCGTTTCTCCGTTTCTCCGATTCTCGGTTTCTCCAATTCTGGGTTTCTCCGCTTCTCCGTGTCTCGGTTTCTCCGTTTCTCCGTTTCTCGGTTTCTCCGTTTCTCCGTTTCTCGGTTTCCCCGTTTCTCCGTTTCTCGGTTTCTCGGTTTCTCCGTTTCTCGGTTTCTCCGTTTCTCGGTTTCTCCGTTTCTCCGTATCTCGGTTTCTCCGTTTCTCAGTTTCTCCGTTTCTCCGTTTCTCGGTTTTTCCGATTCTCGGTTTCTCCGTTTCTCCGTTTCTCGGTTTCTCCGTTTCTCCGTTTCTCCGATTCTCGGTTTCTCCAATTCTGGGTTTCTCCGCTTCTCCGTTTCTCGATTTCTCCGTTTCTCCGTTTCTCGGTTTCCCCGTTTCTCCGTTTCTCGGTTTCTCCGTTTCTCCGTTTCTCAGTTTCTCGGTTTCTCCGTTTCTCCGTTTCTCGGTTTCCCCGTTTCTCCGTTTCTCGGTTTCTCGGTTTCTCCGTTTCTCGGTTTTTCCGTTTCTCCGTTTCCCGGTTTCTCGGTTACTCGGTTTCTCCGATTCTCGGTTTCTCCAATTCTGGGTTTCTCCGCTTCTCCGTTTCTCCATTTCTCCGTTTCTCCGTTTCTCGGTTTCCCCGTTTCTCCGTTTCTCCGTTTCTCGGTTTCTCCGATTCTCGGTTTCTCCGTTTCTCCGTTTCTCGGTTTCTCCGTTTTTCCGTTTCTCGGTTTCTCCGTTTCGCGGTTTCTCCGTTTCACGGTTTCTCCGTTGCTCCGTTTCTCGGTTTCTCCGTTTCTCCGTATCTCGGTTTCTCCGTTTCTCAGTTTCTCCGTTTCTCCGTTTCTCGGTTTCTCCGATTCTCGGTTTCTCCGTTTCTCCGTTTCTCGGTTTCTCCGTTTCTCCGTTTCTCCGTTTCTCCGTTTCTCCGTTTCTCCGTTTCTCCGTTTCTCGGTTTCTCCGTTCCTCGGTTTCTGCGATTCTCGGTTTCTCCGTTTCTCCGTTTCTCCGATTCTCGGTTTCTCCGTTTCTCCGTTTCTCCGTTTCTCCGTTTCTCGGTTTCTCCGTTTCTCCGTTTCTCGGTTTCACCGTTTCTCCGTCTCTCCGTTTCTCCGTTTCTCCGTTTCTCGGTTTCTCGGTTTCTCCGTTTCTCCGTTTCTCGTTTTCTCGGTTTCCCCGTTTCTCCGTTTCTCGGTTTCCCCGTTTCTCCGTTTCTCCGTTTCTCGGTTTCTCCGATTCTCGGTTTCTCCGTTTCTCCGTTTCTCGGTTTCTCCGTTATTCCGTTTCTCGGTTTCTCCGTTTCGCGGTTTCTCCGTTTCACGGTTTCTCCGTTGCTCCGTTTCTCGGTTTCTCCGTTTCTCCGTATCTCGGTTTCTCCGTTTCTCAGTTTCTCCGTTTCTCCGTTTCTCGGTTTCTCCGATTGTCGGTTTCTCCGTTTCTCCGTTTCTCGGTTTCTCCGTTTCTCCGTTTCTCCGTTTCTCCGTTTCTCCGTTTCTCGGTTTCTCCGTTTCTCGGTTTCTGCGATTCTCGGTTTCTCCGTTTCTCCGTTTCTCGGTTTCTCCGATTCTCGGTTTCTCCGTTTCTCCGTTTCTCCGTATCACCGTTTCTCCGTTTCTCGGATTCTCCGTTTCTCCGTCTCTCGGTTTCTCCGTTTCTCGGTTTCTCCGTTTCTCCGTTTCTCCGTTTCACCGTTTTTTGTTCGTTTCTCCTTTTGTTTCTTCGTTTCCCGTTTCTTTCTTTGTTTCTCCGTTTCTTTCTTCGTTTCTCGGTTTCTTTCTTTGTTGCTCCGTTTCTTTGTTCTTTTCTCCGTTTATTTCTTCACTTCTCCATTTATTTCTCCGATTCTCCGTTTCTTTCTTCGTTTCTCCGTTTATTTGTTCGATTCTCCATTTGTTTCTCCGTTTCTCCGTTTCTCCGTTTCTCCGTTTCTCCGTTCCTTTCTTCGTTTCTCCGTTTATTTCTTCGTTTCTCCATTTACTTCTCCGTTTCTCCGTTTCTTTGTTCGTTTCTCCGTTTCTTTGTTCGTTTCTCCGTTTCCTTTTTCGTTTCTTTCTTCGTTTCTCCGTTTCTTTCATCGTATCTCCGTTTCTTTGTTCGTTTCTCCGTTTCTATGTTCGTTTCTCCGTTTCTTTGTTCGTTTCTCCGTTTCTTTGTTCGTTTCTCCGTTTCTTTGTTCGTTTCTCCGTTTCTTTGTTCGTTTCTCCGTTTCTTTGTTCGTTTCTCCGTTTCTTTGTTCGTTTCTCCGTTTCTTTCTTCGTTTCTCCGCTTCTTTGTTCGTTTCATCGTTCCTCCGTTTCTCCGTTTCTCCGTTTCGATTAAATGATTATATTATTTATAATTTCTATTATAAATCATTTGATCTATAGTTGAGTTAGACACTAATACTCTGAATACATGTTTAATATATTTTTTAACCACTTTAGCCTCCAGAAGAATTTTATTTATACTATTTACTATATATAATAATTTACACAGTATCGGAAATAAATCTAATTATTTATTTATAATAATTACTTTTTTTTCACTTATCTTAAAAATTGGGATGTACTCTTTAAATGTTCGATTCATTTCTTTAATTTATTCATTAAATTGAATTAATCTATTCTTTATAATAACTTTAATAAAATTAATCCCTATAATTATTATAGAACTCATATTAAAATTTATTAATGAAATTTATTTTATTTGCCTAATTAATGTAATTATTTCCCCTATCATTTGCTTAAACAAAAAAATCAATCATAATAATTATAGGATATTCATCTGTTATACAAACATCTATTATAGTTATTTTATTAATAATTAACAAAAATACATTTTGAACATATTTCATTGTATATTCAATAATTTCTTTAATTTTAATTTTTATATTTAAAATAATAAAGATTAACTCTTCTTCCTTATTTAATATATTAACCTATAATAAAAGAAAAATTATTTTATACTCAATAATTATTATGTACACAAATTTCTCACCTATAGCACTCTTTATACTGAAATAAATCGTCCTTGAAACATTAATAAATTCAAGAATAAAATTTATACTTTTAATAATTGTATATCGTTTTATAAGATTAATTACATCATGAAATTATTTAAATATATCCTTCTTATATTTTTTCCCTTCAATTAAATAAAAAATATATAACAAAATTAACCTTAATTTTCTAAACTATTATCTATTTATAATTTTTTTAATATTTATATTTATATTTATAATATACTGATTGTACTAATTTTTAACATAATTAATATATGTATTCAACAAATCACAAAAATATTGGGATATTATATTTCATATCAGCTATATGATCTGGTATAATTGGTTCTTCTTTAAGGATACTAATTCGAATAGAATTAAATAGGCCAGGAACTTGAATTATTAACGACCAAATTTATAACTCAATTGTAACATCACATGCTTTTGTAATAATTTTTTTGATAGTTTTACCATTTATAATCGGAGGATTCGGAAACTGAATAATTCCCTTAATAATTGGATCCCCTGATACAGCATTTCCCCGAATAAATAATATAAGATTGTGACTAATCCTCCCTTCATTATTACTTTTAATTCTTACAACACTATTATTCCCAGGCTCGGGAACTGGATGAACAATCTACCCTCCTTTGTCATCAAATCTTTATCACCCATCTTCATCTATAGACTTAACAATTTTTTCTTTGCATATTGCAGGTATCTCTTCAATTATAGGATCTATTAATTTTATTGTTACAATTCTTAAAATAAAAAATAATGCTTTAAAATTCGATCAAATATCCTTATTTGCTTGGCCAGTATTAATTACTACAATTTTGCTTCTTCTCTCACTACCTGTATTAGCCGGAGCTGTTACTATGTTATTAACAGACCGAAATTTAAATACTTCCTTCTTTGATCCTACTGGGGGAGGGGACCCAATTTTATTTCAACATTTATTTTGATTTTTTGAGCATCCTGAAGTCTATATTTTAATTTTACCCGGGTTTGGATTAATCTCCCATATCATTTTCAATGAAAGAGGGAAAAAGGAAACTTTTGGGAACCTAGGGATAGTTTATGCAATACTCGGAATTGGATTTCTAGGATTTATTGTGTGAGCAGATCACATATTCACAGTAGGCTCAGATGTAGACACACGAGCTTATTTCACTTCGGCAACTACAATCATTGCAATTCCCACAGGAATCAAAGTATTTAGATGACTAGCTACGTACTACGGGTCAAAACTTATTATTAATCCTTCTATCATTTGATAATTTGGCATTATTTTTTTATTTACAATAGGAGGATTAAGAGGAATTATATTATCAAACTCATCTATTGATATTATACTACATGATACATACTATGTTGTCTCTCATTTCCACTATGTACTGTCAATAGGAGCAGTATTTTCTATTTTTGCTTCATTAATTCATTGATTCCCTTTATTCACAGGATTTACCCTAAATCAATTTTATCTTAAAACTCAATTTTATATAATATTTATTGGGGTAAATATAACTTTTTTCCTTCAGCATTTTTTAGGAATGATAGGAATACCTCGACGTTATTCAGATTACCCGGATTCCTACTACTGTGAAAATTTATTATCATCTATTGGCTCAATAATTTCATTCAAAAGAATAATTTTACTCTTGTTTATTATATTGGAGAGATTTATAACTATATTTAAATTTAATCAATCATCACTAGAATGACCCCAAAACTTTTCCCCAAAAGACCACTCATTCCTCTCTATTCCTCTAATTATTAAAAACAAATCTTAATATGGCAGATTAGTGCATGAATTTAAGATTCATTTATAAAATTTAATATTTTTATTAAAAATGTCCCATTGAAAAATAATTAATTTCCAAGACCCCAATTCGCCATATGCCGATAATTTAAATCTTTTTCACAACTTCACAATAATTATTATAATTATAATCTCTTCATTAACTCTAATAATTATATTAGATATTTTTACTAATAAATTTATCAATCGATTTTTACTTAAAAATCATCATATTGAAATTGTATGAACTTTACTCCCAATAATAATTTTAGGAGTAATTGCACTTCCTTCTTTAAAAACCCTATATTTTATTGATGAACTATGAATACCCGTATACTTAACAATCAAATCAATTGGGCACCAATGATATTGATCCTATGAATACCCAGAATTTAATAATTTAAATTTTGACTCCTATATAGATAAAGATTTAAATAATATTTACATTTTTCGTCTCCTAGACGTAGACAATCGAATAATTATTCCATCTAATACACTAATTCGAATATTAACAACATCAAACGACGTAATTCACTCTTGAACTGTTCCGTCTTTAGGCTTAAAAATGGACTCAGTACCAGGGCGAATTAACCAAATAAATTTAATTACTAATCGACCTGGAGTATTTTTCAGACAATGTTCTGAAATCTGCGGAGCTAATCACAGATTTATGCCAATTGTTGTGGAAAGAACTAATTATTCAAACTTTATTAATTGAATTAACAACCAAAATTAAATTTTAACCTACTTATATAATATTTAATTAAATCAAATCATTAGATGTCTGACAAAAGAATTGATTTTTTAAATCAAATTATAGTAATAAATTACTTCACTTTTTATTTTAAAACTTTAAGAATCATCTCTTTACTTCGAAGCTCGATCAAAATTAATTTCTATAAGTTCTTAATCATTTGTAATGCATCAATAAGATGAACATTGTTCAATTAATATTGGGAACATGCATGAATGTTAGTAAAACTCGCGGAAATGAATAAACATTCACCGAAACTATTCGCCTTCGCAGATTTTGCAATATCTTGACGTTTATTTATCATAATTATTAACAATTGTCGTAGTACCATAGTTTAAATAATTATTAACAATGCCCTAGTATAAATAAAGGCTTAAAATATCATTTCATCGCTATATTCATTGCTCGCGATGGAATTTTTCGTTGAGATCAAACTGACATTCTCAAGGCTACACGTATCGATGATCGATTCACAAGCGTTCATCGCTATGATTGTTGTATCTAGAAAAGCGATTAATTGAATTTCAGCGCTTTTAAATAAAAAATGCAACTACTACGCGTATTGTGTAAATTATAAGAATTAAGCAAATGTTAAATTAATGTATTTAATAAACAATTGTTACTTTCCCTGGTATAAAACTTTACGAAACACGTTTTACTTTGAATCTCGATCCAAATTAATTTCTATGAGGTACTTAATCATTTTCAATGCATAAATAGGATGCACATTGTTCGATTAATATTGGGAACATACATAAATGTTAGTAACAATGGCGGAAATGAACAAACATTCACCGAAACCGTTCGCCTTCGCAGATTTCGCAATATCTTGACGTTTATTTATCATAATTACTAACAACCGTCGTTGGACCGTGGATTAAACAATTTTTCACAATGTTCCGGTATAAATAATGGCTATAAAGCCATCAATTTCTTGAAGTATTTGGTTAGATCGAACAAATACAATCGAAGAAACCGTGCGATAAAATAAATGAATATTTCTCTACATATCGGAATTATAGTTTGTATGTATGCAAATATATTCTGACCCCGCAATTACAAATCCCTGTAACGTGGTAATTACATGGGTTCCCATCTATTGGAGAAAGGGTTAAACTACACTTTAGGGGTGAAAACACTTGGCGGAGAAACGCTCAAGTTTGTCGAGGAATTGTTCTAATTTCCACGAATAGATGGCGCGACAAGTACAATTTACCGACATTAGAGATAAGTATTTCCATTTGTATGATATTCCCTACCGTGCGATAAAATAAATAAATACTTTTGTACAAACTTTTGTATGTTTCATCTTTCGAATAAATGTAAAATTAAACCTTCCACGGTATATTCCAGCCTTCCTTTATACATTTAAAAATCTTGAATACCTCGAAATCAAGGCTTCACGTATCGATTATCAACTCACAAGTGTTTATAACGACGATTTTTCTATATAGAAAAGCGATTAATCGAATTTCAGCACTTTTGAGAATAAAATATAACTTCTACGCGTACTGTGTAAAGTATGAAAATTAAATAAATGTTAAATTATTGGACTAATGCACAATTATTACTTTTCATGCTTTTAAACTTTACTAAACAAGTTTTTACATTGAATCTCGATCAAAATCAATTTCTATAAGTATAATTATTTATAATGCATAAATAAGATACACATTGTTCGATTAATATTGAGAACATGCATAAATGTTAACAGAAATCGCGAAAATTAACAAACCTGTTCTCCAACAGAGAACAACCCATATAATTACCACGCTACAAATGTTTGGAATTGCACGTTCAGAATATATTTGCATCCATACAAACAATAATTTCGATATGTAGAGAAATATTCATTTATTTTATCGCACGGTAGGCAATGGCATTCGAAAGGGGATACTCATCTGTAATGTCGGTAGATAATGCTTGTGGAGCCATCTAATGATGAAAGTCAGAACAATTCCTGGACAAACTTGAGCGTTTCTCCGCCAGGTGTTTTCACCCCTTAAGTGTAGTTTAACCCTTTCTCCAATAGATGGCAACCCATGTAATTACCACGTTACAGGGATTTGTAATTGCGGGTTCAGAATATATTTGCATACATACAAACTATAATTCCGATATGTAGAGAAATATTCATTTATTTTATCCCACGGCTTCTTCGATCGTATTTGTTCGATCTAACCAAATATTTCAAGAAATTTATGGCTTTTTATACCGAAACGTTGTCAAAAATTGTTTAATCTACGGTCCAACGACGGTTGTTAATAATTATGATAAATAAACAACAAGGTATTGCGAAATCTACGAAGGCGAACGGTTTCGGTGAATGTTTGTTCATTTCCACGATTGTTACTAACATTTATGCATGTTCCCAATATTGATCGAACAATGTGCATCTTATTTATGTATTGCAATTAATTAAGAAACATATAGAAATTGATTTTGATCGAGGCTCGATGTTAAAACGTGTTTCTTAATGTTTCAAAGCATGGAAAGTGACAATTGTTTATTAGATACATTAATTTAACATTTGTTTTATTCTTATAATTTACACAATACGCGTAGAAGTGGTATTTTTTACATAAAAGTGCCAAAATTTATTTAATCGCTGTTCTGGATAGAAAAATCACCGCGATGAATACTTGTGAATCGATAATCGATACGTGTAACCTTGAGAATGTCAGTTGGATCTCAGCGAAAAATTCCTCCGCGAACACAGAATATTTCAACGAAATGATATTTTAAGGCATTATTTATACTAGGACATTGTTAATAATTGTCTAAAGTATGGTTCTACGACGCTTGTTAATAAATATGATAAATAAACATCGAGATTTTGCAAAATCTGCGAAGACGAACGGTTTCGGAGAATGTTTGTTCATTTCTGCGATTGTTACTAACATTTATACATGTTCCGAACATTTATCTTACAATATGCATCTTATTTATGCATTAAATATGATTGGTTCGCCTACAGCAATTAATTTTGACCGAGATTCGAGGTATAAACGTGTTTCTTAATGTTTCAAAGCATGGGAAGTGGCAATTGTTTATTAGATACATTAATTTATCATTTGTTTCGTTCTTATAATTTTCGGAATACGCGTGGAAGCTGTATTCTTTAAGTAAAAGCGTCGAAATTCAATTAATCGCTTTTCTAGATAGATAAATCATCGTGATGGTCGTTTGTGAATCGATAAACATTTCCAGCCTTGACAATGTCGGTTCGATCTCAATAACAACTATTCCATCGCGAAAAAAGAATATTTCAACGAAATGATATTTTAAGCCATGATTTATACTAGGACATTGTTAATAATTGTCTAAAGTATGGTCCTACGACGGTTGTTAATAATTATGACAAACAAACCCCGAGATATTGCGATATCTGGGAAGGCGAACGGTTTCGGTGAATATTTGTCCATTTCCGCGATTGTTACTAACATTTATGCATGTTCCCAATATTGATCGAATAATGTGCATCTTACTTAGGCATCATAAATCATTAGTTAGTTTTCAGAAATTAATTACGATCGGAAATGAAAGTAAAATATTTGTATTCATATATTTCTCGATTTGCAACCAATATTTATCTTCATAAGGAAATTATTGATTTACAATGCAAAAGAAAATGCATTTTGTAAAATTAATAATCCCAACTTTTACAGTGCAAACCATTAATTAGTTTAAAAATATTAATTTTCATAAAAAATCGAGAAATATATGTATACCAAACTATTAGTTAAATTTTCCGATAAAATTTAATTTTCATACTGTAATATAAAAGTTGGGAACTTGCAAAAATGTTTATAACAATCGCCTAGAGACATAAACATTCGCTATAGCAATACGCCTTCACAGATTTCGCAATATCTTGTTTGTTTACATTATTATTAACAACCGTCGTAGGATCATACATTAGACAATTTTTAACAATGTCCTAGTATAAATAATGCCTTAAAATATCATTTCATTGAAATATTCTGTGTTCGCGGAGGAATTTTTCGCTGAGATCCAACTGACATTCTCAAGGCTACACGTATCGATTATCGATTCACAAGTATTCATCGCGGTGATTTTTCTATCCAGAACAGCGATTAATTAAATTTTGGCACTTTTATGTAAAAAATACCACTTCTACGCGTATTGTGTAAATTATAAGAATGAAACAAATGTTAAATTAATGTATCTAATAAACAATTGTCACTTTCCATGCTTTGAAACATTAAGAAACACGTTTTAACATCGAGCCTCGATCAAAATCAATTTCTATAAGTTTCTTAATTAATTGCAATACATAAATAAGATGCACATTGTTCGATCAACATTGGGAACATGCATAAATGTTAGTAACAATCGTGGAAATGAACAAACATTCACCGAAACCGTTCGCCTTCGTAGATTTCGCAATATCTTGTTGTTTATTTATCATGTTTATTAACAACCGTCGTAGGACCGTAGATTAAACAATTATTAACAATGTTCTAGTATAAATAATGGCTAAAAAGCCATCAATTTGTTGAAATATTCGATTAAATCGAACAAAGACAATGGAAGTAACGGTAAGTCACTGGTAAGTGACCTTGCGGTGGGTATATAAAGAGCCGCCGATTGATTAAAATTTCATTCTTCCTGGAGGCTCCGAGATGGACGGATCTCTTCGTTTTAGGTTTATGGAAGGGGACCCCCCACCTTGGTAACCGGTACTGGCCGCCGGTAGGCGGTGGTCAGTACTGGCGACCACTCTCTCAATCCTCTCTTTTTTTTTTTAATTGTTTCTTTGTCTAATTCATTTCATTTGTTCTCTGATTTTAATTTCTACTTGTTTTTACATGTTTTTTCTTTTCCACTAACCAAATTCATTTCTATTTTCTATTATGTCTTGACTTTAGGTTTCTCTTAGGTTTCCCTAAGGTTTCTCTTAGATACATTCTCTTAGATGTATCGGAAAACGAAGAACGAAGAACGAAGAGGACTGATGTATTGCATCCTCCGCGGGACTGTTAATTCCAAGTATAGACTAAGTTAGTTTTAAGGTCACCATGTACGAATATCTGTCATCTGCCGAGCAATTATCCAATCTTTAGCTTCTTTTTGCTCGCTTGCTCGTATCTCAGTCCGGCCACCTCTGCTTGTTGCATAAGCAAGTGACCGGCCGTGGAGGTGGACCGAACGCTCGATCGCCGTCTCTTCTGGTGCGTCCGCTTTGAGAGAGAATATGCTGCGAACACAGGGGCAGGTGTTCGCACCGGTCCCTGCGGAAGGCCTTGTGCCACAAGACCCTCTCTTCGTCATCCTCCGTAAGTCAGGTCCACGCTTTGCGTGGTTCCTGACGCGGAGTTGGGAGAAACGGGGCACTCTATATGAGTGGACGGCGTCGTGCATTTCCTCTTCAATCGGGCCCCCTGAGGGGAAACGGGACCGACCTAGTAGGACCAACTGCACGGTTCGTGTCGCGTCTTTCCCAATTTTGCCTAATTTTTCCATAATGTAATTGCTCGGCAGAATTAAACGAGGAGATCGAAGGAACATTGATTCCTTCTATCTCTGCAGTTAGAATAAGTTAGTTTTAAGGCTGTGATCTGCCAAGCAATTATCCAATCTTTAGCTTAATTTTGCTCGCTTCCTCGTTCCTCGGTCCGGTCACCACTGCTTCTTGTACAAGCAAGTGGCCGGCCGTGTAAGTAGTCCGAACGGTCTATCGCCGTCTCTTCCGGTGTGTCCGCTTCCAGAGGGGGCATGTTGCGAGCACAGGAGCAGGCATTTTTGCCGGTCCCTGCGAAAGCCTCCAAAATAAGACCCTCTCGTCGTAAGATGGAGAAACGGGGCACTCCTCTAGGGGAGTGGTAGGCGTCGTTCGTTTTCTCTGGAATCGGAACCACGGAGGGGAAACGGGATAGACCTAGTAGGACCAACAGCACGGTTCGTGTCGCGTCTTTCCCAATTTTGCCTAATTTTTCCATAATGTAATTGCTTGGCAGAACTAAACGAGGAGATCGAAGGAACATTGATTCCTTCCATCTCTTTGGTTTAGTATCTTCGTTTGTATCGCGTGTCGAGGGAGATCGATGGAACTTTGATTCCATCTATCTCTCTCCGGGTCTCCGCTCGCAGCAACCTCCACGTGGTGAGACCTGGTAATCGGTATTACTCGCGACGAACAATAATTATTCGTCGTGAGTAGTACCGATCTAATCGGCTGCGAATTTAGAATAGTAATTTTTACGGTACAGTAGAGTACTTTACGGTACAGCACTTTCTACAAGTAGAGTACTTTAAAGAACAACATTTTTGTAATGAGTATGAAAGTGCGAATATGTTAATGGATCGAAGAAAAGCGATTGTATTTCCGATGAATTGATGTATTGAAATAAAATCAATTTCACTGACAACAGAAACTTTATTTTTCTCCATTATTTGTTTCCATTTCTTTAACCCGATCCTATAAAACTGGTAAAACAACTTAAAACTATATGTCCTCGACTATCATGTTCTCCTGATACAAAGAAAATCGGGATCCATGATTCAGAAATTCGTTCGAAAGTCCTACAAATTTCCAATTCGCGGAAATTCTTGGAATTTGACGTCAATTCGAAGAATCCGCGAAATCGTGCCACTTCCTCGCATATCGTATACTGACACCAAGAGTCCCAAAATCAAACATTTTCTAAAATTTATGCCTGAATTTCAACCTTTGGTATCAGGAAAATACCAAAAATTTCGATTCTTCATGTATTAATCAAATGTTAAAGTGATATATCTCATAGACAATTATTACTTTCCATGTTTTAAAACTTTAAGAAACATCTCTTTACATTGAAGTTCGATCAAAATCAATTGCTAGAGGCGAATCAATCATTTTTAATACATAAATAAGATGCACATTGTTCGATCAATATAGGGAACATGCGTAAATGTTAATAACAATCGCTGAAATGAACAAACATTCACCGAAACCATTCGCCCTCGAAGATTTCGCAATATCTTGATGTTTGTTTATCATAATTATTAACAACCGTCGTAGGATCATACATTAGACAATTATTAACAATGTCCTAGTATAAATAATGGCTTAATATATCATTTCGTTGAAATATTCCTTGTTCGAGAAGGAATTTTTCCTTGAGATCCAACTGACATTCTCAAGGCTACACGTATCGATTATCGATTCACAAGTATTTATCGCGGTGATTTTTCTATCTAAAAAAGCGATTAATTGAATTTTGGCACTTTTGTGTAAAAAATACCACTTCTACGCGTATTGTGTAAATTATAAGAATTAAACAAATGTTAAATTAATGTATCTAATGAACAATTGTTACTTTCCGTGCTTTAAAACTTTACGAAACACGTTTTAACTTGGAGTCTCGATCAAAATCAATTTCGATAAGTTTCTTAATTAATTGCAATACATAAATAAGATGCACATTGTTCGATCAATATAGGGAACATGCGTAAATGTTAATAACAATCGCTGAAATGAACAAACATTCACTGAAACCGTTCGCCTTCGCAGACTTCGCAATATCTTGACATTTATTTATCATAATTATTATCAACCGTCGTTGGACCGATTAAACAATTTTTGACAATGTTCCGGTATAAAAAGCCATCAATTTCTTGCAATATTTGGTTAGATCGAACAAATACGATCGAAGAAGCCGTGGGATAAAATAAATGAATATTTCTCTACATATCGGAATTATAGTTTGTATGTATGCAAATATATTCTGAACCCGCAATTACAGATCCCTGTAACGTGGTAATTACATGGGTTGCCATCTATTGGACAAAGGGTGAAACTACACTTAAGGGGTGAAAACACCTGGCGGAGAAACGCTCAAGTTTGTCGAGGAATTGTTCTAGTTGCCACAAATAGATGGCGCGACAAATACAATTCACCGACATTAGAGATAAGTATTTCCATTTGTATGATATTCCCTACCGTGATATAAAATAAATAAATACTTTTGTACAAACTTTTGTATGTTTCATCTTTCTAATAAATGTAAAATTAAACCTTCCACGGTAAATTTTATTCTTGAATTTATTAATGTTTCTAGGACGATTTATTTCAGTATAAAGAGTGCTATAGGTGGGAAATTTGTGTACATAATAATTATTGAGTATAAAATAATTTTTCTTTTATAAGAGGTTAATATATTAAATAAGGAAAAAGAGTTAATCTTTATTATTTTAAATATAAAAATTAAAATTAAAGAAATTATTGAATATAAAATGAAGTAGGTTAAAAATGTATTTTTGTTAATTATTAATAAAATAACTATAATAGATGTTTGTATAACAGATGAATATCCTATAATTATTATGATCGATTTATTTGTTTAAGCAAATGATAGGGGCAATAATTACATTAATTAGGCAAATAAAATAAATTTCATTATTAAATTTTAATATGATTTCTATAATAATTATAGGGATTAATTTTATTAAAGTTATTATAAAGAATAGATTAATGCAATTTAATGAATAAATTAAAGAAATGAATCGAACATTTTAAGAGTACATCCCAATTTTTAAGATAAGTGAAAAAAAAATAATTATTATAAATAAATAATTAGATTTATTTCCGATTCTGTGTAAATTATTATATATTGTAAGTGGTATAAATAAAATTCTTCTGGAGGCTACAGAGATTAAAAAATATATTAAATATGTATTTAGAGTATTAGTGTCTAATTTAACTATAGATCAAATGATTTATAATAGAAATTATAAATATTATAATCATTTAATCGAAACGGAGAAACGGAGAAACGGAGAAACGATGAAACGAAGGAAGAAACGGTGAAACGAAGAAAGAAACGGAGAAATGAAGAAAGAAACGGAGGAACGAAGAAATAAACCGAGAAACGGAGAAAGAAACGGAGAAACGAAGAAAGAAATGGAGAAACGAACAAAGAAACGGAGAAACGAAGAAAGAAACGGAGAAACGAAGAAAGAAACGGAGAAACGAAGAAAGAAACGGGGAAACGGAGAAATAAATGGAGATACGAAGAAATAAACGGGGAAACGAAGGAAGAAACGAAGAAAGAAACGGAGAAACGAAGAAAGAAACGAAGAAAGAAACGGAGAAACGAAGAAAGAAACGGAGAAACGAACAAAGAAACGGAGAAACGAACAAAGAAACGAAGAAACGAAGAAAGTAACGGAGAAACGAACAAAGAGACGGAGATCCGAAGAAAGAAACGGAGAAACGCAGAAAGAAACGGAGAAACGAAGAAAGAAACGGAGAAACGAAGAAAGAAACGGAGAAACGAAGAAAGAAACGGAGTAACGAAGAAAGAAACGAAGAAACGAAGAAACGAAGAAAGAAACGGAGAATCGGAGAAATAAATGGAGAAACGAAGAAATAAACGGAGAAACGGGGAAAGAAACGGAGGAACGAACAAAGAAACGGAGAAACGAAGAAAGAAACGGAGAAACGAAGAAAGAAACGGAGAAACGAAGGAAGAAACGGAGAAACGGAGATATAAATGGAGAAACGAAGAAATAAACGGAGAAACGAAGAAGGAAACGGAGAAACGAAGAAAGAAACGGAGAATCGAAGAAAGAAACGGTGTAACGAAGAAAGAAACGAAGAAACGGAGAAAGAAACGGAGAAACGAACAAAAAACGGAGAAACGAACAAAGATACGGAGAAACGAAGAAAGAAGCGGAGAAGCGAAGAAAGAAACGGAGAAACGAAGAAAGAAGCGGGAAACGAAGAAAGAAACGGAGAAACGAAGAAAGAAACGAAGAAGGAAACGGAGAAACGAAGAAAGAAACAGAGAAACGAACAAAGAAACGAAGAAACGGAGAAACGAACAACGAAACGGAGAAACGAACAAAGAAACGGAGAAACGAACAAAGAAACGGAGAAACGAACAAAGAAACGGAGAAACGAAGAAAGAAACGGAGAAACGAAGAAAGAAACGGAGACGCGGAGAAATAAATGGAGATACGAAGAAATAAACGGAGAAACGAAGAAAGAAACGGAGAAACGAAGAAAGAAACGGAGAAACGGAAAAATAAATGGAGATACGTAGAAATAAACGGAGAAACGAAGAAAGAAACGGAGTAACGAAGAAAGAAACGAAGAAACGAAGAAAGAAACGGAGAAACGAAGAAAGAAAAGGAGAAACGAAGAAAGAAACGGAGTAACGAAGAAAGAAACGAAGAAACGAAGAAAGTAACGGAGGAACGAACAAAGAAACGGAGAAACGAAGAAAGAAACGGAGAAACGAAGAAAGAAACGGAGAAACGAAGAAAGAAACGAAGAAACGCAGAAAGAAACGGAGAAACAAAGAAAGAAACGGAGAAACGAAGAAAGAAACGGAGAATTGGAGAAATAAATGGAGAAACGAAGAAATAAACCGAGAAACGGAGAAATAAACGGAGAAACGAAGAAAGAAACGGATAAACGAAGAAAGAAACGGAGAAACGGAGAAATAAATGGAGATACGAAGAAATAAACGGAGAAACGAAGAAAGAAACGGAGAAACGAAGAAAGAAACGGAGAAACGGAGAAATAAATGGAGAAACGAAGAAATAAACCGAGAAATGAAGAAAGAAACGGAGAAACGAACAAAGAAACGGAGAAACGAAGAAAGCAACGGAGAAACGGAGAAATAAATGCAGAAACGAAGAAATAAACGAAGAAACGAAGACAGAAACGGAGAAACGAACAAAGAAACGGAGAAACGAAGAAAGAAACGGAGAAACGAAGAAAGAAACGGAGAAACGGAGAAATAAATGGAGATACGAAGAAATAAACGGAGAAACGAAGAAAGAAACGGAGAAACGAACAAAGAAACGGAGAAACGAAGAAAGAAACGGAAAAACGAAGAAAGAAACGGAGAAACGGAGAAATAAATGGAGATACGAAGAAATAAACGGAGAAACGAAGAAAGAAACGGAGAAACGAAGAAAGAAACGGAGAAACGGAGAAATAAATGGAGAAACGAAGAAATAAACCGAGAAATGAAGAAAGAAACGGAGAAACGAACAAAGAAACGGAGAAACGAAGAAAGAAACGGAGAAACGAAGAGAGAAACGGAGAAACGGAGAAATAAATGGAGAAACGAAGAAAGAAACGGAGAAACGAAGAAAGAAACGGAGAAACGAAGAACGAAACGGACAAACGGAGAAATAAATGGAGATACGAAGATATAAACGGAGAAACGAACAAAGAAACGGAGAAACGAAGAAAGAAACCGAGAAACGAAGAAAGAAACGGAGTAACGAAGAAAGAAACGGAGAAACGAAGAAAGAAACGGAGAAATGAAGAAATAAACGGAGAAACGAAGAAAGAAAGGGAGAAACGAAGAAAGAAGCGGAGATACGAAGAAAGAAACGGAGAAACGAAGAAAGAAACGGGGTAACGAAGAAAGAAACGAAGAAACGAAGAAAGTAACGGAGGAACGAACAAAGAAACGGAGAAACGCAGAAACAAACGGAGAAACGAAGAAAGAAACGGAGAAACAAAGAAAGAAACGCAGAAAAGAACAAAGAAACGGAGAAACGACGAAAGAAACGGAGAAACGAAGAAAGAAACGGAGAAACGAAGAGAGAATCGGAGAAACGAAGAAAGAAACGGAGAACCGAAGAACGAAACGGACAAACGGAGAAATAAATGGAGAAACGAAGAAATAAACGGAGAAACGAAGAAAGAAACGGAGAAACGAAGAAAGAAACGGACAAACGGAGAAATAAATGGAGAAACGAAGAAATAAACGGAGAAACGAAGAAAGAAACGGAGAAACGAAGAAAGAAACGGAGAAACGAAGAAAGTAACGGAGTAACGAAGAAAGAAACGAAGAAACGAAGAAAGCAACGGAGAAACGGAGAAATAAATGCAGAAACGAAGAAATAAACGAAGAAACGAAGACAGAAACGGAGAAACGAAGAAAGAAACGGAGAAACGAAGAAAGAAACGGAGAAACGATGGAAGAAACGGAGAAACGAAGAAAGAAACGGAGAAACGAAGAAAGAAACGAAGAAACGCAGAAAGAAACGGAGAAACAAAGAAAGAAACGGAGAAACGAAGAAAGAAACGGAGAATTGGAGAAATAAATGGAGAAACGAAGAAATAAACCGAGAAACGGAGAAATAAACGGAGAAACGAAGAAAGAAACGGAGAAACGAAGAAAGAAACGGAGAATTGGAGAAATAAATGGAGAAACGAAGAAATAAACCGAGAAACGGAGAAATAAACGGAGAAACGAAGAAAGAAACGGAGAAACGAAGAAAGAAACGGAGAAACGAAGAAAGAAACGGAGAAACGAAGAAAGAAACGGAGAAACGAACAAAGAAACAGAGAAACGGAGAAACCGAGAAACGGAGAAACGTTTCTCCGTTTCTTTGTTCGTTTTTCCGTTTCTCGGTTTCTCCGTTTCTCCGTTTCTCCGTTTCTCCGTTTCTCCGTTTCTCCGTTTCTCCGTTTCTCAGTTTTTCCGTTTCTCGGTTTCTCAGTTTTTCCGTTTCTCAGTTTTTCCGTTTCTCTGTTTCTCCGTTTCTCGGTTTCTCCGTTTCTCCGTTTCTCCGTTTCTTCGTTTCTCCGTTTCTCGGTTTCTCCGCTTCTCTGTTTCTCGGTTTTTCCGTTTCTCCGTTTCACCGTTTTTTGTTCGTTCCTCCGTTTCTTTCTTCGATTCTTCGTTTCTCCATTTATTTCTCCGTTTCTCCGTTTCTTTGTTCGTTTCCCCGTTTCTTTCTTCGTTTCTCCGTTTCTGTGTTCGTTTCTTCGTTTCTTTGTTCGTTTCTCCGTTTCTCTCTTTGTTTGTCCGTTTCTTTGTTCGTTTCTCTGTTTGTTTCTTCGTTTCTCCACTTATTTCTCCGTTTCTCCGTTTCTTTGCTCGTTTCTCCGTTTCTGTGTTCGTTTCTCCGCTCCTTTCTTCGTTTCTCCGTTTATTTCTTCGTTTTTCCATTTATTTCTCCGTTTCTCCGTTTCTTTCTTTCTTTCTCCGTTTCTTTGTTTGTTTCTCGGTTTCTTTCTTCGTTTCTTTCTTCGTTTCTCCGTTTCTTTCTTCGTTCCTCCGTTTCTTTCTTCGATTCTCCGTTTATATCTTCGTTTTACCATTTATTTCTCCGTTTCTCCGTTTCATTGTTCGTTTCACCATTTATTTCTCTGTGTCTTCGTTTCTTTGTTCGTTTCTCCGTTTCTTTTCTCGTTTCTTCGTTTCTTTCTTCGTTTCTCCGTTGCTTTCATCGTTTGTCAGTGTCTTTGTTCGTTTCTCCGTTTCTTTGTTCGTTTCTCCGTTTCTTCGTCTGTTTCTCCGTTTTTGGTCGTTTCTCCGTTTCTTTGTTCGTTTCTCCGTTTCTTTGTTCGATTCTCCGTTTATTTCTTCGTTTCTCCATTTATTTCTCCGTTTCTCCGTTTCTTTCTTCGTTTCTCCGTTTCTTTGTTCGTTCCTCCGTTTCTTTCTTCGTTTCTTCGTTTCTCCATTTCTTTCATCGTTTCTCCGTTTCTTTGATCGTTTCTCCGTTTCTTCCTTCGTGCCTCCGTTTCTTTCTTCGATTCTCCGTTTATTTCTTCGTTTCTCCATTTATTTCTCCGTTTCTCCGTTTCTTTGTTCGTTTCACCATTTATTTCTGTGTGTCTTCGTTTCTTTGTTCGTTTCTCCGTTTCTTTCTTCGTTTCTTCGTTTCTTTCTTCGTTTCTCCGTTTCTTTCATCGTTTCTTCGTTTCTTTGTTCGTTTCTCCGTTTCTTTGTTCGTTTCTCCGTTTCTTTGTTCGTTTTTCCGTTTCTTTCTTCGTTTCTTCGTTTCTTTCTTCGTTTCTCCGTTCCATTCATCGTTTCTCCGTTTCTTTGTTCGATTCTCCGTTTCTTTCTTCGATTCTCCGTTTATTTCTTCGTTTCTACATTTATTTCTCCATTTCTCTATTTCTTTGTTCGTTTCTCCGTTTATTTCTCCGTTTCTCCGTTTCTTTGTTCGTTTCTCCGTTTCTATGTTCGTTTCTCCGTTTCTTTGTTCGTTTCTTCGTTTCTTTCTTCGTTTCTCCATTTCTTTCTTCGTTTCTCCGTTTCTTTCTTTGTTTCTCCATTTATTTCATCGTTTCTCCGTTTCTTTGTTCGTTTCTCCGTTTCATTGTTCGTTGCTCCATTTATTTCACCGTGTCTTCGTTTCTTTGTTCGTTTCTCCATTTCTCTGTTCGTTTCTCCGTTTCGTTCTTCGTTTCTTCGTTTCTTTCTTCGTTTCTCCGTTTCTCCGTTTCTTTCATCCTTTCTTCGTTTCTTTCATCGTTTCTCCGTTTCTTCCTTCGTTGCTCCGTTTCTTTCTTCGATTCTCCGTTTATTTTTTCGTTTCTCCATTTATTTCTCCGTTTCTCCGTTTCTTTGTTCGTTTCTCCGTTTCTTTGTTCGTTTCACCATTTATTTCTGTGTGTCTTCGTTTCTTTGTTCGTTTCTCCGTTTCTTTCTTCGTTTCTTCGTTTCTTTCTTCGTTTCTCCGTTTCTTTCATCGTTTCTCCGTTTCTTTGTTCGTTTCTCCGTTTCTTTGTTCGTTTCCCCGTTTCTTTGTTCGTTTCTCCGTTTCTTTCTTCGTTTCTTCGTTTCTTTCTTCGTTTCTCCGTTCCATTCATCGTTTCTCCGCTTCTTTGTTCGATTCTCCGTTTATTTCTTCGATTCTCCATTTATTTCTCCGTTTCTCCGTTTCTTTCTTCGTTTCTCCGTTTCTTTGTTCGTTTCTCCGTTTCTTTCTTCGTTTCTTCGTTTCTTCGTTTCTTTCTTCGTTTCTCCATTTCTTTCATCGTTTCTCAGTTTCTTTGATCGTTTCTCCGTTTCTTCCTTCGTTCCTCCGTTTCTTTCTTCGATTCTCCGTTTATTTTTTCGTTTCTACATTTATTTCTCCATTTCTCTATTTCTTTGTTCGTTTCTCCGTTTATTTCTCCGTTTCTCCGTTTCTTTGTTCGTTTCTTCGTTTCTTTCTTCGTTTCTCCATTTCTTTCTTCGTTTCTCCGTTTCTTTCTTTGTTTCTCCATTTATTTCTCCGTTTCTCCGTTTCTTTGTTCGTTTCTCCGTTTCTTTGTTCGTTTCTCCGTTTCTTTGTTCGTTTCTCCGTTTTTTGGTCGTTTCTCCGTTTCTTTGTTCGTTTCTCCGTTTCTTTGTTCGATTCTCCGTTTATTTCTTCTTTTCTCCATTTATTTCTCCGTTTCTCCGTTTCTTTCTTCGTTTCTCCGTTTCTTTGATCGTTTCTCCGTTTCTTCCTTCGTTCCTCCGTTTCTTTCTTCGATTCTCCGTTTATTTCTTCGTTTCTACATTTATTTCTCCGTTTCTCTGTTTCTTTGTTCGTTTCTCCGTTTATTTCTCCGTTTCTCCGTTTCTTTGTTCGTTTCTCCGTTTTTTTGCTCGTTTCTCCGTTTCTTTGTTCGTTTCTTCGTTTCTTACTTCGTTTCTCCATTTCTTTTTTCGTTTCTGCGTTTCTTTCTTCGTTTCTCCATTTATTTCTCCGTTTCTCCGTTTCTTTGTTCGTTTCTCCGTTTCATTGTTCGTTTCTCCATTCATTTCACCGTGTCTTCTTTTCTTTGTTCGTTTCTCCGTTTCTTTCTTCGTTTCTCAGTTTCTTTCTTCGTTTCTCCGTTTCTTTCTTCGTTTCTCCGTTTCTTTCTTCGTTTCTCCGTTACTTTCTTCGTTTCTCCGTTTCTTTCTTCGTTCCTCCGTTTATATCTTCGTTTCTCCATTTATTTCTCCGTTTCTTTCTTCGTTTCATTCTTCGTTTCTCCGTTTCTTTCTTCGTTTCATTCTTCGTTTCTCCGTTTCTTTCTTCGTTTCATTCTTCGTTTCTCCGTTTCTTTCTTCGTTTCTCCGTTTGTTTCTTCGTTTCTGCGTTTCTTTCTTCGTTTCTCCGTACCATCCTTCGTTTCTTCGTTTCTCCGTTTCTCCGTTTCTCCGTTTCTCCGTTTCTCCGTTTCTCCGTTTCTCCGTTTCTCCGTTTCTCCGTTTCGATTAAATGATTATAATAGTTATAATTTCTATTACAAATCATTTGAGCTATAGCTAAATTATACACTAATGCTCTAAATACATATTTAATATATTTTTTAATCTCTTTAGCCTCCAGAAGAATTTTATTCATACTATTTACTGTATATAATAATTTACACAGGATCGGAAATAAATCTAATTATTTATATATGATAATTATTTTTTATTCACTTATTTTACCAAAAATTTCGATTCTTCATGTATTAATCAAATGTTAAATTGATATATCTCATAGACAATTATTACTTTCCATGTTTTAAAACTTTAAGAAACATCTCTTTACTTTGAAGTTAGATCAAAATCAATTGCTAGAGGCGAATCAATCATTTTTGATGCACAAATAAGATGCACATTGTTCGATCAATATAGGGAACATGCGTAAATGTTAATAACAATCGCTGAAATGAACAAACATTCACCGAAACCATTCGGCTTCGAAGATTTCGCAATATCTTGATGTTTGTTTATCATAATTATTAACAACCATCGTAGGATCATACACTAGACAATTATTAACAATGTCCTAGTATAAATAATGGCTTTAAATATCATTTCGTTGAAATATTCCTTGTTCGAGAAGGAATTTTTCCTTGAGATCCAACTGACATTCTCAAGGCTACATGTATCGATTATCGATTCACAAGTATTTATCGCGGTGATTTTTCTATCTAAAAAAGCGATTAATTGAATTTTGGCACTTTTGGGTAAAAAATACCACTTCTACGCGTATTGTGTAAGTTATAATAATTAAATAAATGTTAAATTAATGTATCTAGTGAACAATTGTTAATTTCCGTGCTTTAAAACTATACGAAACACGTTTTAACGTGGAGTCTCGATCAAAATCAATTTCGATATGTTTCTTAATTAATTGCAATACATAAATAAGGTGCACATTGTTCGATCAATATAGGGAACATGCATAAATGTTAGTAACAATCGTGGAAATGAACAAACATTCACCGAAACCGTTCGCCTACGCAGACTTCGCAATATCTTGACATCTATTTATCATAATTATTAACAACCGTCGTTGGACCGTAGATTAAACAATTTTTGACAATGTTTCGGTATAAAAAGCCATCAATTTCTTGAAATATTTGGTTAGATCGAACAAATACGATCGAAGAAGCCGTGGGATAAAATAAATGAATATTTCTCTACATATCGGAATTATAGTTTGTATGTATGCAAATATATTCTGAACCCGCAATTACAAATCCCTGTAACGTGGTAATTACATGGGTTGCCATCTATTGGAGAAAGGGTTAAACTACACTTAAGGGGTGAAAACACCTGGCGGAGAAACCCTCAAGTTTGTCGAGGAATTGTTCTAATTTCCACAAATAGATGGCGCGACAAGTACAATTTACCGACATTAGAGATAAGTATTTCCATTTATATGATATTCCCTACCGTGCGATAAAATAAATAAATTCTTTTGTACAAACTTTTCTCTGTTTCATCTTTCGAATAAATGTAAAATTAAACCTTCCACGGTAAATTTTATTCTTGAATTTATTAATGTTTCTAGGACGATTTGTTTCAGTATAAAGAGTGCTATAGGAGGGAAATTTGTGTACATAATAATTATTGAGTATAAAATAATTTTTCTTTTCTAAGAGGTTAATATATTAAATAAGGAAGAAGAGTTAATCTTTCTTATTTTAAATATAAAAATTAAAATTAAAGAAATTATTGAATATAAAATGAAATATCTTAAAAATGTATTTTTGTTTATTATTAATAAAATAACTATAGTAGATGTTTGTATAACAGGTGAATATCCTATAATTATTATGATTGATTTTTTTGTTTAAGCAAATTATAGGGGCAATAATTACATTAATAAGGCAAATAAAATAAATTTCATTATTAAATTTTAATATGAGTTCCATAATAATTATAGGGATTAATTTTATTAAAGTTATTATAAAGAATAGATTAATTCAATTTAATGAATAAATTAAAGAAATGAATCGAACATTTTAAGAGAACATCCCAATTTTTAAGATAAGTGAAAAAAAAATAACTATTATAAATAAATAATTAGATTTATTTCCGATTCTGTGTAAATTATTATATATAGTAAATAGTATAAATAAAATTCTTCTGGAGGCCAAAGAGACTAAAAAATATATTAAATATGTATTTAGAGTGTTAATGTATAATTTAACTATAGCTCAAATGATTTATAATAGAAATCATAACCATTATAATCATTTAATCGAAACGGAGAAACGGAGAAACGGAGAAACGATGAAACGAAGGAAGAAACGGAGAAACGAAGAAAGAAACGGGGAAATGAAGAAAGAAACGAAGAAACGAAGAAAGAAACGGAGAAACGAAGAAATAAACCGAGAAACGGAGAAAGAAACGGAGAAACGAAGAAAGAAACAGAGAAACGAACAAAGAAACGGAGAAACGGAGAAATAAATGAAGAAACGAAGAAATAAACGGAGAAACGAAGAAAGAAAAGCAGAAACGAAGAAAGAAGAGCAGAAACGAAGAAAGAAACGGAGAAACGAAGAAAGAAACGCAGTAACGAAGAAAGAAACGAAGAAACGAAGAAAGAAACGGAGAAACGAAGAAAGAATCGGAGAAACGAACAAAGAAACGGAGAAACGAAGAAAGAAACGGAGTAACGAAGGAAGAAACGAAGGAATGGCGAAAGAAACGGAGAAACGAAGAAAGAAACGGAGAAACGAACAAAGAAACGGAGAAAAGGACAAAGAAACGGAGAAAAGGACAAAGAAACGGAGAAACGAAGAAAGAAACGGAGAAACGAAGAAAGAAACGGAGAAACGAACAAAGAATCGGAGAAACAAACAAAGAAACGGAGAAACGAACAAAGAAACGGAGAAACGAAGAAAGAAACGGAGAAACGAAGAAAGAAACGAAGAAACGAAGATAGTAACGGAGAAACGAACAAAGAAACGGAGAAACGAAGAAAGAAACGGAGAAACGAAGAAAGAAACGGAGAAACAAAGAAAGAAACGGAGAAAAGAACAAAGAAACGGAGAAACGACGAAAGAAACAGAGAAACGAAGAAAGAAACGGAGAAACGAACAAAAAATCGGAGAAACGAACAAAGAAACGGAGAAACGAAGAAAGAAACGGAGTAACGAAGGAAGAAACGAAGGAATGGAGAAAGAAACGGAGAAACGAACAAACAAACGGAGAAACGAACAAAGAAACGGAGAAACGAACAAAGAAACGGAGAAACAAAGAAAGAAACGGAGAAAAGAACAAAGAAACGGAGAAACGAAGAAAGAAACGGAGAAACGAAGAAAGAAACGGAGAAACGAAGAAAGAATCGGAGAAACGAACAAAGAAACGGAGAAACGAAGAAAGAAATGGAGAGACGGAGAAATAAATGGAGAAACAAAGAAATAAACGGAGAAACGAAGAAAGAAACGGAGAAACGAAGAAAGAAACGGAGAAACGAAGAAAGAAACGGAGTAACGAAGGAAGAAACGAAGAAACGAAGAAAGAAACGGAGAAACGAACAAAGAAACGGAGAAACAAAGGAAGAAACGGAGAAACGAAGAAAGAAACGGAGAAATGAAGAAAGAAACGGAGAAACGAAGAAAGAAAGGGAGAAACGGAGAAACAAATGGAGATACGAAAAAATAAACGGAGAAACGAAGAAAGAAACGGAGAAACGAAGAAAGTAACGGAGAAACGAAAAAAGAAACGGAGAAACGAAGAAAGAAACAGAGAAACAAAGAAAGAAACGGAGAAACGAACAAAGAAACAGAGAAACAAAGAAAGAAACGGAGAAAAGAACAAAGAAACGGAGAAACGAAGAAAGAAACGGAGAAACGAAGAAAGAAACAGAGAAACGGAGAAACGAAGAAAGAATCGGAGAAACGGACAAAGAAACGGAGAAACGAAGAAAGAAATGGAGAAACGGAGAAATAAATGGAGAAACGAAGAAATAAACGGAGAAACGAAGAAAGAAACGGAGAAACGAAGAAAGAAACGGAGAAACGAAGAAAGAAACGGAGTAACGAAGGAAGAAACGAAGAAACGAAGAAAGAAACGGAGAAACGAACAAAGAAACGGAGAAACAAAGGAAGAAACGTAGAAACGAAGAAAGAAACGGAGAAACGAAGAAAGAAACGGAGTAACGAATAAAGAAACGAAGAAACGAAGAAAGAAACGGAGAAACGGAGAAAGAAACGGAGAAACGAAGAAAGAAAGGGAGAAACGGTGAAACAAATGGAGATACGAAAAAATAAACGGAGAAACGAAGAAAGAAACGGAGAAACGGAAAAAGTAACGGAGAAACGAAAAAAGAAACGGAGAAACGAAGAAAGAAACAGAGAAACGAAGAAAGAAACGGGGTAACAAAGAAAGAAACGAAGAAACGAAGAACGAAACGGAGAAACGAACAAAGAAACGGAGAAACGAAGAAAGAAACGGAGAAACGGAGAAAGAAACGGAGAAACGGAGAAATAAATGGAGATACGAAGAAATAAACGGAGAAACGAAGAAAGAAACGAAGAAACGAAGAAAGAAACGGAGAATCGGAGAAATAAATGGAGAAACGAAGAACGAAACTGAGAAACGGAGAAAGATACGGTGAATCGGAGAAATAAATGGAGAAACGAAGAAATAAACGGAGAAACGAAGAAAGAAACGGAGTAACGAAGAAAGAAAAGGAGAAACGAAGAAAGAAACGGAGAAACGAAGAAAGAAATGGAGTAACGAAGAAAGAAACGAAGAAACGAAGAAAGAAACGGAGAAACAAACAAAGAAACGGAGAAACGAACAAAGAAACGGAGAAACGAAGAAAGAAACGGAGAAACGGAGAAATAAATGGATATACGAAGAAATAAACGGAGAAACGAAGAAAGAAACGGAGAAACGAACAAAGAAACGGAGAATCGAAGAAAGAAACGGGGAAACGAAGAAAGAAACGGAGAAACGAACAAAGAAACGGAGAAACGAAGAAAGTAACGGAGAAACGGAGAAATAAATGGAGATACGAAGAAATAAACGGAGAAACGAAGAAAGAAACGGAGATACGAAGAAAGAAACGGAGAAACGAAGAAAGAAACGGAGAAACGAACAAAGAAACGGACAAACGAAGAAAGAAACGGAGAAACGAAGAAAGAAACGGAGTAACGAAGAAACAAACGAAGAAACGAAAAAAGAAACGGAGAAACGAAGAAAGAAACGGAGAAACGAACAAAGAACCGGAGAAACGAAGAAAGAAACGGAGAAACGGAGAAATAAATGGAGATACGAAGAAATAAACGGAGAAACGAAGAAAAAAACAGAGAAACGAAGAAAGAAACGGAGAAACGAAGAAAGAAACGGAGAAACGAACAAAGAAACGGAGAAACGGAGAAACGAACAAAGAAACGGAGAAACGAACAAAGAAACGGAGAAACGAACAAAGAAACGGAGAAACGGAGAAATAAATGGAGAAACGAAGAAAGAAACGGAGAAACGAAGAAAGAAACGGAGAAATAAATGGAGAAACGAAGATATAAACGGAGAAACGAAGAAAGAAACGAAGAAATAAGTGGAGAAACGAAGATATAAACGAAGAAACGAAGAAAGAAACGTAGAAACGAAGAAACGAAGAAAGAAACGGAGAAACGAAGAAAGAAACGAAGAAACGAACAAAGAAACGGAGAAACGAACAAAGAAACGGAGAAGCGAACAAAGAAACGGAGAAACGAACAAAGAAACGGAGAAACGGAGAAATAACTTTAGAAACGAAGAAATAAACGGAGAAACGAAGAAAGAAATGGAGTAACGAAGAAGGAAACGGAGTAACGAAGAAAGAAACGAAGAAACGAAGAAAGAAACGGGGAAACGAAGAAAGAAACGGAGAAACGAACAAAGAAACGGAGAAACGAAGAAAGAAACGGAGAAACGGAGAAATCAATTGAGATACGAAGAAATAAACGGAGAAACGAAGAAAGAAACGGAGAAACGAAGAAAGAAACGGAGAAAAGAACAACGAAACGGAGAAACGAAGAAAGAAACGAAGGAACGAAGAAAGAAACGGAGAAACGGAGAAATAAATGGAGATAGGAAGAAATGAACGGAGAAACGAAGAAAGAAACCGAGAAACGGAGAAAGAAACGGAGAAACGAACAAAGAAACGGAGAAACGAACAAAGAAACGGAGAAACGAAGAAAGAAACGGAGGAACGGAAAAATAAATGGAGAAACGAAGAAATAAATGGAGAAACGAAGAAAAAACCGAGAAACGGAGAAAGAAACGGAGAAACGAACACAGAAACGGAGACACGAACAAAGAAACGGAGAAACAAAGAAAGAAACGGAGAAACGAAGAAAGAAACGGAGAAACGAACAAAGAAACGGAGAAACGAAGAAAGAAACGGAGAAACGAAGAGAGAAACGGAGAAACGGAGAAATAAATGGAGAAACGAAGAAATAAACGGAGAAACGAACAAAGAAACGGAGAATCGAAGAAAGAAACGGAGAAACGAACAAAGAAACGGAGAAACGAACAAAGAAACGGAGAAACGAACAAAGAAACGGAGAAACGAAGAAAGAAACGGAGAAACGAAGAGAGAAACGGAGAAACGGAGAAATAAATGGAGAAACGAAGAAATAAACGGAGAAACGAAGAATGAAAAGGAGAAACGAAGAAAGAAACGGAGAAACGAACACAGAAACGGAGAAACGAACACAGAAACGGAGACACGAAGAAAGAAACGGAGAAGCAAAGAAAGAAACGGAGAAACGAACACAGAAACGGAGACACGAACAAAGAGACGGAGAAACGAAGAAAGAAACGGAGAAACGAAGAAAGAAACGGAGTAACGAAGAAAGAAACGAAGAAACGAAGAAAGAAACGGAGAAACGAAGAGAGAAACTGAGAAACGTAGAAATAAATGGAGAAACGAAGAAATAAACGGAGAAACGAAGAAAGAAAAGGAGAAACGAAGAAAGAAACGGAGAAACGAACAAAGAAACGGAGAAACGAACAAAGAAACGGAGAAACGGAGATATAAATGGAGAAACGAAGAAATAAACGGAGAAACGAAGAAAGAAAAGGAGAAACGAAGAAAGAAACGGAGAAACGAACAAAGGAACGGAGAAACGAAGAAAGAAACAGAGAAACGAAGAAAGAAACGAAGAAAGAAACGGATAAACGAAGAAAGAAACGGAGAAACGAAGAAAGAAACGGAGAAACAAAGAAAGAAACGGAGAAACGAACAAAGAAACGGAGAAACGAACGAAGAAACGGAGAAACGAACAAAGAAACGGAGAAACGAACAAAGAAACGGAGAAACGAACAGAGAAACGGAGAAACGTTTCTCCGTTTCTCGGTTTCTCCGAGTCTCGGTTTCTCCGTTTCTCGGTTTCTCCGATTCTCGGTTTCTCCGTTTCTCCGTTTCTCGGTTTCTCCGTTTCTCGGTTTCTCCGTTTCTCCGTTTCTCCGTTTCTCCATTTCTCCGTTTCCCCGTTTCTCCGTTTCTCGGTTTCTCTGTTTCTCCGTTTCTCCGTTTCTCGGATTCTCCATTTCGCCGTTTCTCCGTTTCTCCGTTTCTCAGTTTCTCGGTTTCTCCGTTTCTCCGTTTCTCGGTTTCTCCGTTTCCCCGTTTCTCCGTTTCTCGGTTTCCCCGTTTCTCCGTTTCTCCGTTTCTCCGTTTCTCGGTTTCTCCTATTCTCGGTTTCTCCGTTTCTCCGTTTCTCGGTTTCTCCGTTTCTCGGTTTCTCCGTTCCTCCGTTTCTCCGTTTCTCCGTTTCTCCGTTTCCCCGTTTCTCCGTTTCTCCGTTTCTCGGTTTCTCCGATTCTCGGTTTCTCCGTTTCTCCGTTTCTCGGTTTCTCCGTTTCTCCGTTTCTCGGTTTCCCCGTTTCTCCGTTTCTCGGTTTCTCCGTTTCTCGGTTTCTCCGATTCTCGGTTTCTCCGTTTCTCCGTTTCTCGGTTTCTCCGATTCTCGGTTTCTCCGTTTCTCCGTTTCTCGGTTTCTCCGATTCTCGGTTTCTCCGTTTCTCCGTTTCTACGTATCACCGTTTCTCCGATTCTCGGATTCTCCGTTTCTACGTCTCTCGGTTTCTCAGTTTCGCGGTTTCTCCGTTTCACGGTTTCTCCGTTTCTCCGTTTCGCGGTTTCTCCGTTTCTCCGTTTCTCCGATTTTCCATTTCTCCGTTTCTCCGTTTCTCGGTTTCTCCGAGACTCGGTTTCTCCGTTTCTCGGTTTCTCCGATTCTCGGTTTCTCCGTTTCTCCGTTTCACGGTTTCTCCGTTTCTCGGTTTCTCCGTTTCTCCGTTTCTCCGTTTCTCCATTTCTCCGTTTCTCGGTTTCTCTGTTTCTCCGTTTCTCCGTTTCTCGGATTCTCCATTTCGCCGTTTCTCCGTTTCTCAGTTTCTCGGTTTCTCCGTTTCTCCGTTTCACGGTTTCTCCGTTTCCCCGTTTCTCCGTTTCTCGGTTTCCCCGTTTCTCCGTTTCTCCGTTTCTCGGTTTCTCCGTTTCTCCGCTTCTCGGTTTCTCTGATTCTCGGTTTCTCCGTTTCTCCGTTTCTCGGCTTCTCCGTTTCTCCGTTTCTCGATTTCTCCGTTTCTTCGTTTCTCGGTTTCTCCGTTTCTCCGTTTCTCGGTTTCTCCGATTCTTCGTTTCTCGGTTTCTCCGTTTCGCGGTTTCTCCGTTTCACGGTTTCTCCGTTGCTCCGTTTCTCGGTTTCACCGTTTCTCCGTTTCTCCGTTTCTCCGTTTCTCCGTTTCTCGGTTTCCCCGTTTCTCCGTTTCTCGGTTTCTCCGTTTCTCGGTTTCTCCGATTCTCGGTTTCTCCGTTTCTCCGTTTCTCCGTTTCTCGGTTTCTCCGATTCTCGGTTCCTCCGTTTCTCCGTTTCTCCGTATCACCGTTTCTCCGTTTCTCGGATTCTCCGTTTCTCCGTCTCTCGGTTTCTCCGTTTCTCGGTTTCTCCGTTTCTCCGTTTCTCGGTTTTTCCGTTTCTCCGTTTCTCCGTTTCACCGTTTTTTGTTCGTTTCTCCATTTATTTCTCCGATTCTCCGTTTCTTTCTTCGTTTCTCCGTTTCTTTCTTCGTTTCTTCGTTTCTTTCTTTGTTTCTCCGTTTCTTTCATCGTTTCTCCGTTTCTTTCTTCGTTCCTCCGTTTCTTTCTTCGATTCTCCGTATATTTCTTCGTTTCTCCATTTATTTCTCCGTTTCTCCGTTTCTTTGTTCATTTCTCCATTTATTTCTCCGTGTCTTCGTTTCTTTGTTCGCTTCTCCGTTTCTTTGTTCGTTTCTCCGTTTCTTTGTTCGGTTCTCCGTTTCTTTGTTCGTTTCTCCGTTTCTTTGTTCGTTTCTCCGTTTCTTCGTTTCTTTGTTCGTTTCTCCGTTTCTTTGTTCGTTTCTTCGTTTCTTTCTTCGTTTCTCCATTTCTTTCTTCGTTTCTCCGTTTCTTTCTTCGTTTCTCTATTTATTTCTCCATTTCTCCGTTTCTTTGTTCGTTTCTCCGTTTCTTTGTTCGTTGCTCCATTTATTTCACCGTGTCTTCGTTTCTTTGTTCGTTTCTCCATTTCTTTGATCGTTTCTCCGTTTCATCCTTCGTTCCTCCGTATCTTTCTTCGATTCTCCGTTTACTTCTTCGTTTCTACATTTATTTCTCCGTTTCTCTGTTTCTTTGTTCGTTTCTTCGTTTCTTTCTTCGTTTCTCCATTTCTTTCTTCGTTTCTCCGTTTCTTTCTTCGTTTCTCTATTTATTTCTCCATTTCTCCGTTTCTTTGTTCGTTTCTCCGTTTCTTTGTTCGTTGCTCCATTTATTTCACCGTGTCTTCGTTTCTTTGTTCGTTTCTCCATTTCTTTGATCGTTTCTCCGTTTCATCCTTCGTTCCTCCGTATCTTTCTTCGATTCTCCGTTTACTTCTTCGTTTCTACATTTATTTCTCCGTTTCTCTGTTTCTTTGTTCGTTTCTCCGTTTATTTCTCCGTTTCTCCGTTTCTTTGTTCGTTTCTCCGTTTTTTTGTTCGTTTCTTCGTTTCTTTGTTCGTTTCTTCGTTTCTTTCTACGTTTCTCCATTTCTTTCTTCGTTTCTCCGTTTCTTTCTTCGTTTCTCCATTTATTTCTCCGTTTCTCCGTTTCTTTGCTCGTTTCTCCGTTTCTTTCTTCGTTTCTCCGTTTCTTTCTTCGTTTTTCCGTTTCTTTCTTCGTTTCTCCGTCTCTTTCTGCGTTTCTCGGTTTATTTCTTCGTTCCTCCGTTTCTTTCTTCGTTTCTTCGCTTCTATCTTCGTTTCTCAGTTTCTTTCTTCGTTTCTCCGTTTCTTTCTTCGTTTCTCCGTTTCATTGTTTGTTTCTCCGTTTCTCGGTTTATTTCTTCGTTTCTCCATTAATTTCTCCGATTCTCCGTTTCTTCGTTTCTTTCTTCGTTACTACGTTTCTTTCTTCATTTCTCCGTTTCTTTCTTCGTTTCTCCGTTTCTTTCTTCGTTACTCCGTTTATTTCTTCGTTTCTCCATTGATTTCTCTGATTCTCCGTTTCTTTCTTCGTTTCTCAGTTTCTTTCTTCGTTTCTCCGTTTCTTTCTTCGTTTCTCCGTTTCTTCCTTCGTTTCTCCGTTTCTTCCTTCGTTTCTTCGTTTCTCCGTTTCTCCGTTTCTCTGTTTCTCCGTTTCTCCGTTTCTCCGTTTCTCCGTTTCTCCGTTCCTCCGTTTCTCCGTTTCTCCGTTTCGATTAAATGATTATAATGGTTATGATTTCTATTATAAATCATTTGAGCTATAGTTAAATTATACTCTAATGCTCTAAATACATATTTAATATATTTTTTAATCTCTTTAGCCTCCAGAAGAATTTTATTTATACTATTTTCTGTATATAATAATTTACACAGGATCGGAAATAAATCTAATTATTTATTTATGATAATTATTTTTTATTCACTTATTTTACCAAAAATTTCGATTCTTCATGTATTAATCAAATGTTAAATTGATATATCTCATAGACAGTTATTACTTTCCATGTTTTAAAACTTTAAGAAACATCTCTTTACTTTGAAGTTCGATCAAAATTAATTGCTAGAGGCGAATCAATCATTTTTAAAACATAAATAAGGTGCACATTGTTCGATCAATATAGGGAACATGCGTAAATGTTAATAACAATCGCTGAAATGAACAAACATTCACTGAAATCGTTCGCCTTCGCAGACTTCGCTATATCTTGACATTTATTTATCATAGTTATTAACAACCGTCGTTGGACGGTAGATTAAACAATTTTTGACAATGTTTCGGTATAAAAAGCCATCAATTTCTTGAAATATTTGGTTAGATCGAACAAATACGATCGAAGAAGCCGTGGGATAAAATAAATGAATATTTCTCTACATATCGGAATTATAGTTTGTATGTATGCAAATATATTCTGAACCCGCAATTACAAATCCCCGTAACGTGGTAATTACATGGGTTGCCATCTATTGGAGAAAGGGTTAAACTACACTTAAGGGGTGAAAACACCTGGCGGAGAAACGCTCAAGTTTGTCGAGGAATTGTTCTAATTTCCACAAATAGATGGCGCGACAAGTACAATTTACCGACATTAGAGATAAGTATTTCCATTTGTATGATATTCCCTACCGTGCGATAAAATAAATAAATTCTTTTGTACAAACTTTTGTATGTTTCACCTTTCGAATAAATGTAAAATTAAACCTTCCACGGTAAATTTTATTCTTGAATTTATTAATGTTTCTAGGACGATTTATTTCAGTATAAACTGTGCTATAGGTGGGAAATTTGTGTACATAATAATTATTGAGTATAAAATAATTTTTCTTTTGTAAGATGTTAATATATTAAATAAGGAAGAAGAGTTAATCTTTATTATTTTAAATATAAAAATTAAAATTAAAGAAATTATTGAATATAAAATGAAATATGTTGAAATTGTATTTTTCTTAATTATTAATAAAATAACTATAATAGATGTTTGTATAACAGATGAATATCCTATAATTATTATGATTGATTTTTTTGTTTATGCAAATGATAGGGGCAATAATTACATTAATTAGGCAAATAAAATAAATTTCATGAATAAATTTTAATATGAATTCTATAATAATTATAAGGATTAATTTTATTAAAGTTATCATAAAGAATAGATTAATTGAATTTAATGAATAAATTAAAGAAATGAATCGAACATTTAAAGAGAACATCCCAATTTTTACGATAAGTGAAAAAAAGTAATTATTATAAATAAATAATTAGATTTATTTCCGATTCTGTGTAAATTATTATATATAGTAAATAGTATAAATGAAATTCTTCTGGAGGCGAAAGTGGTTAAAAAATATATTAAATATGTATTTAGAGTATTAGTGCCTAATTCAACTATAGATCAAATGATTTATAATATAAAGTATAAATATTATAATCATTTAATCAAAACGGAGAAACGGAGAAACGGAGAAACGATGAAACGAACAAAGAAGCGGAGAAACGAAGAAAGAAACGGAGAAACGAAGAAAGAAACGGAGAAACCAAGAAAGAAACGGAGAAACGAAGAAAGAAACGGAGAAACGGAGAAATAAATGGAGAAACGAAGAAATAAACGGAGAAACGAAGAAAGAAACGGAGAAACGAAGAAAGAAACGGAGAAACGAAGAAAGAAACGGAGTAACGAAGAAAGAAACGAAGAAAGAAACGGAGAATCGGAGAAATAAATGGAGAAACGTAGGAATAAACCGAGAAACGGAGAAAGAAACGGAGAAGCGAACAAAGAAACGGAGAAACGAAGAAAGAAACGGAGAAACGAACAAAGAAGCGGAGAAACGAGCAAAGAAACGGAGAAACGAACAAAGAAACGGAGAAACGGTGAAATAAATGGAGAAACGAAGAAATAAACGGAGAAACGTAGAAAGAAACGGAGAAACGAACAAAGAAACGGAGAAACGAAGAAAGAAACGGAGAAACGGAGAAATAAATGGTGAACCGAAGAAATAAACGGAGAAACGAAGAAGGAAACGGAGAAGCGAACAAAGAAACTGAGAAACGAACAAAGAAACGCAGAAACGAAGAATGAAACGGAGAAACGAAGAAATAAACGGAGAAATGAAGAAAGAAACGGAGAAACAAAGAAAGAAACGGAGAAACGAAGAAAGAAACGGAGAAACGAAGAAAGAAATGGAGAAACGAAGAAAGAAACGGAGGAACGAAGAAAGAAAAGGAGAAACGGAGAAATAAATGGAGAAACGAAGAAATAAACGGAGAAACGAAGAAGGAAATGGAGAAACGAAGAAAGGAACGAAGAAACGAACAAAGAAACGGAGAAACGAACAAAGAAACGGAGAAACGAACAAAGAAACGGAGAAACGATGAAAGAAACGGAGAAACGAAGAAGGAAACGGAGAAGCGAACAAAGAAACTGAGAAACGAACAAAGAAACGCAGAAACGAAGAATGAAACGGAGAAACGAAGAAATAAACGGAGAAATGAAGAAAGAAACGGAGAAACAAAGAAAGAAACGGAGAAACGAAGAAAGAAACGGAGAAACGAAGAAAGAAACGGAGAAACGAAGAAAGAAACGGAGAAACAAAGAAAGAAACGGAGAAACGAAGAAAGAAACGGAGGAACGAAGAAAGAAAAGGAGAAACGAAGAAAGAAACGGAGGAACGAAGAAAGAAAAGGAGAAACGGAGAAATAAATGGAGAAACGAAGAAATAAACGGAGAAACGAAGAAGGAAATGGAGAAACGAAGAAAGGAACGAAGAAACGAACAAAGAAACGGAGTAACGAAGAAAGAAACGAAGAAACGAAGAAAGAACCGGAGAAACGGAGAAATAAATGGAGAAACGAAGAAATAAACCGAGAAACGGAGAAAGAAACGGAGAAACGAACAAAGAAACGGAGAAACGAAGAAAGAAACGGAGAAACGAAGAAATAAACCGAGAAACGGAGAAAGAAACGTAGAAACGAACAAAGAAACGGAGAAACGAAGAAAGAAACGACGAAACGAAGAAGGAAACGGAGAATCGGCGAAATAAATGGAAAAGCGAAGAAATAAACGGAGAAACGAACAAAGAAACGGAGAAACGAACAAAGAAGCGGAGAAACGAACAAAGAAACGGAGAAACGGAGAAATAAATGGAGAAACGAAGAAATAAATGGAGAAAGGAAGAAGGAAACGGAGAACGAAGAAAGAAACGGAGAAACGAAGAAAGAAACGGAGTAACGAAGAAAAAAACGAAGAAACGAAGAAAGAAACGGAGAATCGGAGAAAGAAACGGAGAAACGAAGAAAGAAACGGAGAAACGAAGAAAGAGACGGAGTAACGAAGAAAGAAACGAAGAAACGAAGAAAGAACCGGAGAAACGGAGAAATAAATGGAGAAACGAAGAAATAAACCGAGAAACGGAGAAAGAAACGGAGAAACGAACAAAGAAACGGAAAAACGAACAAAGAAACGGAGACACGAGAAAGACGCGGAGAAACGGAGAAATAAATGGAGAAACGGACAAAGAGACGGAGATCCGAAGAAAGAAACGGAGAAACGCAGAAAGAAACGGAGAAACGAAGAAAGAAACGGAGAAACGAAGAAAGAAACGGAGAAACGAAGAAAGAAACGGAGTAACGAAGAAAGAAACGAAGAAACGAAGAAAGAAACGGAGAATCGGAGAAATGAATGGAGAAACGAAGAAATAAACCGAGAAACGGGGAAAGAAACGGAGGAACGAACAAAGAAACGGAGAAACGAAGAAAGAAACGGAGAAACGAACAAAGAAACGGAGAAACGAAGAAAGAAACGGAGAAACGGAGATATAAATGGAGAAACGAAGAAATAAACGGAGAAACGAAGAAGGAAACGGAGAAACTAAGAAAGAAACGGAGAATCGAACAAAGATACGGAGAAACGAAGAAAGAAGCGGAGAAACGAAGAAAGAAACGGAGAAACGAAGAAAGAAGCGGGAAACGAAGAAAGAAACGGAGAAACGAAGAAAGAAACGAAAAAGGAAACGGAGAAACGAAGAAAGAAACAGAGAAACGAACAAAGAAACGAAGAAACGGAGAAACGAACAACGAAACGGAGAAACGAACAAAGAAACGGAGAAACGAACAAAGAAACGGAGAAACGAACAAAGAAACGGAGAAACGAACAAAGAAACGGAGAAACGATGAAAGAAACGGAGAAACGAAGAAGGAAACGGAGAAGCGAACAAAGAAACTGAGAAACGAACAAAGAAACGCAGAAACGAAGAATGAAACGGAGTAACGAAGAAATAAACGGAGAAATGAAGAAAGAAACGGAGAAACAAAGAAAGAAACGGAGAAACGAAGAAAGAAACGGAGAAACGAAGAAAGAAACGGAGAAACAAAGAAAGAAACGGAGAAACGAAGAAAGAAACGGAGGAACGAAGAAATAAAAGGAGAAACGAAGAAAGAAACGGAGAAACGAAGGAAGAAACGGAGAAACGAAGAAAGAAACGGAGAAACGGAGAATCGGAGAAATAAATGGAGAAACGAAGAAATAAACCGAGAAACGGAGAAAGAAACGGAAAAACGAACAAAGAAATGGAGAAACGAAGAAAGAAACGGAGAAAGAAACGGAGAAACGCAGAAATAAATGGAGAAACGAAGAAATAAACGGAGAAACGAAGAAAGAAACGGAGAAACGAAGAAAGAAACGGAGAAACGAACAAAGAAACGGAGAAACGAACAAAGAAACGGAGAAACGAAGAAAGAAACGGAGTAACGAAGAAAGAAACGAAGAAACGAAGAAAGAAACGGAGAAACGAAGAAAGAAACGGAGAAACGGAGAAATAAATGGAGAAACGAAGAAACGATGAAAGAAACGGAGAAACAGAGAAAGAAACGGAGAAACGAAGAAAGAAACGGAGAAACGAATAAAGAAAGGGAGAAACAAGGAAAGAAGCGTAGAAACGAAGAAAGAAACGGAGAAACGAAGAAAGAAACGTAGTAACGAAGAATGAAACGAAGAAACGAAGAAAGTAACGGAAAAACGAACAAAGAAACGGAGAAACGAAGAAAGAAACGGAGAAACAAAGAAAGAAACGGAGATACGAAGAAAGACACGGAGATACGAACAAAGAAACGGAGAAACGAAGAAAGAAACGGAGAAATGAAGAAAGAAACGAAGAAACGAAGAAAGAAACGGAGGAACGAAGAAATAAACCGAGAAACGGAGAAAGAGACGGAGAAACGAAGAAAGAAACAGAGAAACGAACAAAGAAACGCAGAAACGAAGAATCAAACGGAGAAACGAAGAAATAAACGGAGAAATGAAGAAAGAAACGGAGAAACAAAGAAAGAAACGGAGAAACGAAGAAAGAAACGGAGAAACGAAGAAACGAAGAAAGAAACGGGGAAACGAAGAAAGAAACGGAGAAACGAAGAATGAAACGAAGAAAGAAACGGAGGAATAAATGGGGAAACGAAGATACAAACGGAGAAACGAAGAAAGAAGCGGAGAAACGAAGAAAGAAACGGAGAATCGGCGAAATACATGTAGAAACGAAGAAATAAACGGAGAAACGAAGAAAGAAACGGAGTAACGAAGAAAGAAACGAAGAAACGAAGAAAGAAACAGAGAATCGGAGAAATAAATGGAGGAACGAAGAAAGAAACTGAGAAACGAAGAAATAAATGGAGAAACGAAGAAATAAACGGAGAAACGAAGAAAGAAACGGAGAAACGAAGAAAGAAACGGAGAAACGAAGAAAGAAACGGAGTAACGAAGAAAGAAACGAAGAAACGAAGAAAGAAACGGAGAAACGAACAAAGAAACGGAGAAACGAACAAAGAAACAGAGAAACGAAGAAAGAAACGGAGTAACGAAGAAAGAAACGAAGAAACGAAGAAAGAAACGGAGAAACGAAGGAAGAAACGGAGAAACGGAGAAATAAATGGAGAAACGAAGAAATAAACGGAGAAACGAAGAAAGAAACGGAGAAACGAAGAAAGAAACGGAGAAATAAACGGAGAAACAAAGAAAGAAACGGAGAAACGGACAAATAAACGGAGATACGAAGAATTAAACGGAGAAACGAAGAAAGAAACGGAGAAACGAAGGAAGAAACGGAGTAACGAAGAAAGAAACGGAGTAACGAAGAAAGAAACGAAGAAACGAAGAAAGAAACGGAGAAACGAACAAAGAAACGGAGAAACAAAGAAAGAAACGGAAAAACGGAGAAATAAATGGAGATACGAAGAAATAAACGGAGAAACGAAGAAAGAAACGGAGAAACGAAGAATGAAACGGTGAAACGAAGAAAGAAACGGAGAAACGAAGAAAGAAAGGGAGAAACAAGGAAAGAAGCGTAGAAACGAAGAAAGAAACGGAGAAACGAAGAAAGAAACGTAGTAACGAAGAATGAAACGAAGAAACGAAGAAAGTAACGGAAAAACGAACAAAGAAACGGAGAAACGAAGAAAGAAACGGAGAAACGAAGAAAGAAACGGAGATACGAAGAAAGAAACGGAGATACGAACAAAGAAACGGAGAAACGAAGAAAGAAACGGAGAAATAAACGGAGAAACAAAGATAGAAACGGAGATACGAAGAAAGAAACGGAGATACGAACAAAGAAACGGAGAAACGAAGAAAGAAACGGAGAAATAAACGGAGAAACAAAGAAAGAAACGGAGAAACGGACAAATAAACGGAGATACGAAGAAATAAACGGAGAAACGAAGAAAGAAACGGAGAAACGAAGAAAGAAACGGAGTAACGAAGAAAGAAACGAAGAAACGAAGAAAGAAACGGAGATACGAACAAAGAAACGGAGAAACGAAGAAAGAAACGGAGAAATAAACGGAGAAACAAAGATAGAAACGGAGAAACGAACAAAGAAACGGAGAAACGAACAAAGAAACGTAGAAACGTTTCTCCGTTTCTCCGTTTCTCCGTTTCTTGGTTTCTCCGTTTCTCCGTTACTGGGTTTCTCCGTTTCTCCGTTTCTCCGTTTCTCGGTTTCCCCGCTTCTCGGTTTCTCCGTTTCTCCGTTTCTCGGTTTCTCCGATTCTGGGTTTCTCCGTTTCTCCGTTTCTCCGTTTCTCGGTTTCTCCGTTTCTCCGTTTCTCCGTTTCGCGGTTTCTCAGTTTCTCAGTTTCTCAGTTTCTCCGTTCCTGTGTTCGTTTCTCCGTTTCTTTCTTCGTTTCTCCGTTTCTTTGTTCATTTCTCCGTTTCTTTCTCCGTTTCTCGGTTTATTTCTTCGTTTCTCCATTTATTTCTCCGTTTCTGCGTTTCTTTCTTCGTTACTCCGTTTCTTTCTTCGTTTCTCCGTTTCTTTCTTCGTTTCTGCGTTTCTTTCTTCGTTTCTCCGTTTCTTTCTTCGTTTCTCCGTTTCTTTCTTCGTTTCTTCGTTTCTTTCTTCGTTACTCCGTTTCTTTCTTCGTTACTCCGTTTGTTTCTTCGTTTCTCCGTTTCTTTCTTAGTTTCTCCGTTTCTTTCTTCGTTTCTCCGTTTCTTTCTTCGTTTCTCCGTTTATTTCTTCGTTTCTCCGTTTGTTTCTTCGTTTCTTCATTTATTTCTCCGTTTCTCCGTTTCTTTCTTCTTTTCTCAGTTTCTTTCTTCGTTTCTCCGTTACTTTCTTCGTTTCTCCGATTCTTTGTTCGTTTCTCCGTTACTTTCTTCGTTTCTTCGTTTCTTTCTTCGTTACTCCGTTTCTTTCTTCGTTTCTCCGTTTATTTCTTCGTTTCTCCATTTATTTCTTCGTTTCTCCGTTTCTTTCTTCGTTTCACCGTTTCTTCCTTCGTTCCTTCGTTTCTCCGTTTCCCCGTTCCTCCGTTTCTCCGTTTCTCCGTTTCTCCGTTTCGATTAAATGAATATAATAGTTATAATTTCTATTATAAATCATTTGAGCTATAGTTAAACTATACACTAATACTCTAAATACATATTTAATAAATTTTTTAATCTCTTTAGCCTCCAGAAGAATTTTATTTATACTATTTACTGTATATAATAATTTACACAGAATCGGCAATAAATCTAATTATTTCTTTATAATAATTATTTTTTATTCACTTATTTTACCTAAAATTTCGATTCTTCATGTATTAATCAAATGTTAAATTGATATATCTCATAGACAATTATTACTTTCCATGTTTTAAAACTTTAAGAAACATCTCTGTACTTTGAAGTTCGATCAAAATCAATTGCTAAAGGCGAATCAATCATTTTTAATTCATAAATAAGATGCACATTGTTCGATCAATATAGGGAACATGCGTAAATGTTAATAACAATCGCTGAATTGAACAAACATTCACTGAAACCGTTCGCCTTCGCAGACTTCGCAATATCTTGACATTTATTTATCATAGTTATTAACAACCGTCGTTGGACGGTAGATTAAACAATTTTTGACAATGTTTCGGTATAAAAAGCCATCAATTTCTTGCAATATTTGGTTAGATCGAACAAATACGATCGAAGAAGCCGTGGGATAAAACAAATGAATATTTCTCTACATATCGGAATTATAGTTTGTATGTATGCTAATATTCTGACCCCGCAATTACAAATCCCTGTAACGTGGTAATTACATGCGTTCCCATCTATTGGAGAAAGGGTTAAACTACACTTAAGGGGTGAAAACACCTGGCGGAGAAACGCTCAAGTTTGCCGAAGAATTGTTCTAATTTCCACAAATAGTTGGCGCGACAAATACAATTTACCGACATTAGAGATAAGTATTTCCATTTGTATGATATTCCCTACCGTGCTATAAAATAAATAAATACTTTTGTACAAACTTTTGTGTTTCATCTTTCGAATCAATGTAAAATTAAACCTTCCACAGTAAATTTTATTCTTGAATTTATTAATGTTTCTAGGACAGTTTATTTCAGTATAAAGTGTGCTATAGGTGGGAAATTTGTGTACATAATAATTATTGAGTATAAAATAATTTTTCTTTTATAAGAGGTTAATATATTAAATAAGGAAGAAGAGTTAATCTTTATTATTTGAAATATAAAAATTAGAATTAAAGAAATTATTGAATATAAAATGAAATATGTTAAAAATGTATTTTTGTTAATTATTAATAAAATAACTATAATAGATGTTTGTATAACAGATGAATATCCTATAATTATTATGATTGATTTTTTTGTTTAAGCAAATGATAGGGACAATAATTACATTAATTAAGTAAATCAAATAAATTTCATTATTAAATTTTAATATGAGTTCTATAATAATTATAGGGATTAATTTTATTATTGTTATTATAAAGATTAGATTAATTCAATTTAATGAATAAATTAAAGAAATGAATCGGACATTTAAAGAGTACATCCCAATTTTTAAGATAAGTGAAAAGAAAAAAATTATTATAAATAAATAATTAGATTTATTTCCGATTCTGTGTAAATTATTATATATAGTAAGTAGTATAAATAAAATTCTTCTGGAGGCTAAAGAGATTAAAATATATATTAAATATGTATTTAGAGCATTAGTGTCTAATTTAACTATAGATCAAATGATTTATAATAGAAATTATAAATATTATAATCATTTAATCGAAACGGAGAAACGGAGAAACGGAGAAACGATGAAACGAAGGAAGAAACGGAGAAACGAAGAAAGAAACGGAGAAATGAAGAAAGAAACGAAGAAGGGAAGAAAGAAAAGGAGAAACGAAGAAATAAACCGAGAAACGGAGAAAGAAACGGAGAAACGAAGAAAGAAACAGAGAAACGAACAAAGAAACGCAGAAACGAAGAATGAAACGGAGAAACGAAGAAATAAACGGAGAAATGAAGAAAGAAACGGAGAAACAAAGAAAGAAACGAAGAAAGAAACGGAGAAACGAAGAGAGAAACCGAGAAACGAACAAAGAAACGGAGAAACGAACAAAGGAAAGGAGAAACGAAGAAAGAAACGGAGAAACGAAGAAAGAAACGGAGAAACGAAGAAATAAATGGAGAAACGAAGAAATAAACCGAGAAACGGAGAAAGAAACGGAGAAACGAACAAAGAAACGGAGAAACGAAGAGAGAAACCGAGAAACAAACAAAGAAATGGAGAAACGAGCAAAGGAAAGGAGAAACGAAGAAAGAAACGGAGAAACGGAGAAATAAATGGAGAAACGAAGAAATAAACGGAGAAACGAAGAAAGAAACGGAGAAACGAAGAAAGAAACGGAGAAACAAACAAAGGAACGGAGAAACGAAGAAATAAACCGAGAAACGGAGAAAGAAACGTAGAAACGAAGAAAGAAACGGAGAAAGGAAGAAATAAGTGGAGAAACAAAGAAATAAACCGAGAAACGGAGAAACGAACAAAGAAACGGAGAAACGAACAAAGAAACGGAGAAACGAAGAGAGAAACCGAGAAACGAACAAGGAGACGGAGAAACGAACAAAGAAACGGAGAAGCGAACAAAGGAAACGAGAAACGAAGAAAGAAACGGAGAAACGGAGAAATAAATGGAGAAACGACGAAATAAACGGAGAAACGAAGAAAGAAACGGAGAAACGAAGAATGAAACGGAGAAACGGAGAAATAAATGGAGAAACGAAGAAAGAAACGGAGAAATGAAGAAAGAAACGAAGAAACGAAGAAAGAAACGGAGAAACGAAGAAATAAACCGAGAAACGGAGAAAGAAACGGAGAAACGAAGAAAGAAACAGAGAAACGAACAAAGAAACGCAGAAACGAAGAATGAAACGGAGAAACGAAGAAATAAACGGAGAAATGAAGAAAGAAACGGATAAACAAAGAAAGAAACGAAGAAAGAAACGGAGAAACGAAGAGAGAAACCGAGAAACGAACAAAGAAACGGAGAAACGAACAAAGGAAAGGAGAAACGAAGAAAGAAACGGAGAAACGAAGAAAGAAACGGAGAAACGAAGAAATAAATGGAGAAACGAAGAAATAAACCGAGAAACGGAGAAAGAAACGGAGAAACGAACAAAGAAACGGAGAAACGAAGAGAGAAACCAAGAAACGAACAAAGAAATGGAGAAACGAACAAAGGAAAGGAGAAACGAAGAAAGAAACGGAGAAACGGAGAAATAAATGGAGAAACGACGAAATAAACGGAGAAACGAAGAAAGAAACGGAGAAACGAAGAAAGAAACGGAGAAACGAAGAAAGAAACGGAGCAACGAAGAAAGAAACGGAGAAACGAAGAAATAAATGGAGAAACAAAAAAATAAACCGAGAAACGGAGAATCGAACAAAGAAACGGAGAAACGAACAAAGAAACGGACAAACGAAGAGAGAAACCGAGAAACGAACAAGGAAACGGAGAAACGAACAAAGAAACGGAGAAACGAAGAATGAAACGGAGAAACGGAGAAATAAATGGAGAAACGAAGAAATAAACGGAGAAACAAAGAAAGAAACGGAGAAACGAAGAAAGAAACGGCGAAACGAAGATAGAAACGGAGTAACCAAGAAAGAAACGAAGAAACGAAGAAAGAAACGGAGAACCGGAGAAATAAATGGAGAAACGAAGAAATAAACCGAGAAACAGAGAAAGAAACGGAGAAACGAACATAGAAACGGAGAAACGTAGAAAGAAACGGAGAAACGAAGAAAGAAACGGAGAAACGAAGAAACGATGAAAGAAACGGAGAAACGAAGAAAGAAACGGAGAAACGAAGAAAGAAACGGAGAAACGGAGAAACGAAGAGAGAAACGAAGAGAGAAACGGAGAAACGAACAAAGAAACGGAGAAACGAACAAAGAAACGGAGAAACGAACAAAGAAACGGAGAAACGAAGAAAGAAACGGAGAAACGAACAAAGAAGCGGAGAAACGAACAAAGAAACGGAGAAACGAAGAAAGAAACGGAGAAACGAAGAAAGAAACGAAGAAAGAAACGGAGAAACGAAGAAAGGAACGAAGAAACGGAGAAACGAACAAAGACACGGAGAAACGAAGAAAGAAACGGAGAAACGGAGAAATAAATGGAGAAACGAAGAAATAAACGGAGAAACGAAGAAAGAAACGGAGAAACGAAGAAAGAAACGGAGAAACGAAGAAAGAAACGGAGAAACGAAGAAAGAAACGGAGAAACGAAGAAAGAAACGGAGAAACGAAGAAAGAAACGGAGAAACGAAGAAAGTAACGGAGAAACGAAGAGAGAAACGGAGAAACGAAGAAAGAAACGAAGAAAGAAACGGAGAAACGAAGAAAGGAACGAAGAAACGAAGAAATAAACCGAGAAACGGAGAAAGAAACGTAGAAACGAAGAAAGAAACGGAGAAACGAAGAAATAAATGGAGAAACAAAGAAATAAACCGAGAAACGGAGAAACGTACAAAGAAACGGAGAAACGAAGAGAGAAACCGAGAAACGAACAAGGAGACGGAGAAACGAACAAAGAAACGGAGAAGCGAACAAAGGAAAGGAGAAACGAAGAAAGAAACGGAGAAACGGAGAAATAAATGGAGAAACGACGAAATAAACGGAGAAACGAAGAAAGAAACGGAGAAACGAAGAATGAAACGGAGAAACGGAGAAATAAATGGAGAAACGAAGAAAGAAACGGAGAAATGAAGAAAGAAACGAAGAAACGAAGAAAGAAACGGAGAAACGAAGAAATAAACCGAGAAACGGAGAAAGAAACGGAGAAACGAAGAAAGAAACAGAGAAACGAACAAAGAAACGCAGAAACGAAGAATGAAACGGAGAAACGAAGAAATAAACGGAGAAATGAAGAAAGAAACGGAGAAACAAAGAAAGAAACGAAGAAAGAAACGGAGAAACGAAGAGAGAAACCGAGAAACGAACAAAGAAACGGAGAAACGAACAAAGGAAAGGAGAAACGAAGAAAGAAACGGAGAAACGAAGAAAGAAACGGAGAAACGAAGAAATAAATGGAGAAACGAAGAAATAAACCGAGAAACGGAGAAAGAAACGGAGAAACGAACAAAGAAACGGAGAAACGAAGAGAGAAACCGAGAAACGAACAAAGAAATGGAGAAACGAACAAAGGAAAGGAGAAACGAAGAAAGAAACGGAGAAACGGAGAAATAAATGGAGAAACGACGAAATAAACGGAGAAACGAAGAAAGAAACGGAGAAACGAAGAAAGAAACGGAGAAACGATGAAAGAAACGGAGCAACGAAGAAAGAAACGGAGAAACGAAGAAATAAATGGAGAAACAAAAAAATAAACCGAGAAACGGAGAATCGAACAAAGAAACGGAGAAACGAACAAAGAAACGGACAAACGAAGAGAGAAACCGAGAAACGAACAAGGAAACGGAGAAACGAACAAAGAAACGGAGAAACGAAGAATGAAACGGAGAAACGGAGAAATAAATGGAGAAACGAAGAAATAAACGGAGAAACGAAGAAAGAAACGGAGAAACGAAGAAAGAAACGGAGAAACGAAGATAGAAACGGAGTAACCAAGAAAGAAACGAAGAAACGAAGAAAGAAACGGAGAACCGGAGAAATAAATGGAGAAACGAAGAAATAAACCGAGAAACAGAGAAAGAAACGGAGAAACGAACATAGAAACGGAGAAACGTAGAAAGAAACGGAGAAACGAAGAATGAAACGGAGAAACGAAGAAAGAAACGGAGAAATAAATGGAGAAACGAAGATATAAACGGAGAAACGAAGAAAGAAACGGAGAAACGAAGAAACGATGAAAGAAACGGAGAAACGAAGAAAGAAACGGAGAAACGAAGAAAGAAACGGAGAAACGAAGAAAGAAACGGAGAAACGAAGAAAGTAACGGAGAAACGAAGAGAGAAACGGAGAAACGAACAAAGAAACGGAGAAACGAACAAAGAAACGGAGAAACGAAGAAAGAAACGGAGAAACGAAGAAAGAAACGGAGAAACGAACAAAGAAGCGGAGAAACGAACAAAGAAACGGAGAAACGAAGAAAGAAACGGAGAAACGAAGAAAGAAACGAAGAAAGAGACGGAGAAACGAAGAAAGGAACGAAGAAACGGAGAAACGAACAAAGAAACGGAGAAACGAAGAAAGAAACGGAGAAACGGAGAAATAAATGGAGACACGAAGAAATAAACGGAGAAACGAAGAAAGAAACGGAGAAACGAAGAAAGAAACGGAGAAACGAAGAAAGAAACGGAGAAACGAAGAAATAAATGGAGAAACGAAGAAATAAACCGAGAAACGGAGAAAGAAACGGAGAAACGAACAAAGAAACGGAGAAACGAAGAGAGAAACCGAGAAACGAACAAAGAAATGGAGAAACGAACAAAGGAAAGGAGAAACGAAGAAAGAAACGGAGAAACGGAGAAATAAATGGAGAAACGACGAAATAAACGGAGAAACGAAGAAAGAAACGGAGAAACGAAGAAAGAAACGGAGAAACGATGAAAGAAACGGAGCAACGAAGAAAGAAACGGAGAAACGAAGAAATAAATGGAGAAACAAAAAAATAAACCGAGAAACGGAGAATCGAACAAAGAAACGGAGAAACGAACAAAGAAACGGACAAACGAAGAGAGAAACCGAGAAACGAACAAGGAAACGGAGAAACGAACAAAGAAACGGAGAAACGAAGAATGAAACGGAGAAACGGAGAAATAAATGGAGAAACGAAGAAATAAACGGAGAAACGAAGAAAGAAACGGAGAAACGAAGAAAGAAACGGAGAAACGAAGATAGAAACGGAGTAACCAAGAAAGAAACGAAGAAACGAAGAAAGAAACAGAGAACCGGAGAAATAAATGGAGAAACGAAGAAATAAACCGAGAAACAGAGAAAGAAACGGAGAAACGAACATAGAAACGGAGAAACGTAGAAAGAAACGGAGAAACGAAGAATGAAACGGAGAAACGAAGAAAGAAACGGAGAAATAAATGGAGAAACGAAGATATAAACGGAGAAACGAAGAAAGAAACGGAGAAACGAAGAAACGATGAAAGAAACGGAGAAACGAAGAAAGAAACGGAGAAACGAAGAAAGAAACGGAGAAACGAAGAAAGAAACGGAGAAACGAAGAAAGTAACGGAGAAACGAAGAGAGAAACGGAGAAACGAACAAAGAAACGGAGAAACGAACAAAGAAACGGAGAAACGAAGAAAGAAACGGAGAAACGAAGAAAGAAACGGAGAAACGAACAAAGAAGCGGAGAAACGAACAAAGAAACGGAGAAACGAAGAAAGAAACGGAGAAACGAAGAAAGAAACGAAGAAAGAGACGGAGAAACGAAGAAAGGAACGAAGAAACGGAGAAACGAACAAAGAAACGGAGAAACGAAGAAAGAAACGGAGAAACGGAGAAATAAATGGAGACACGAAGAAATAAACGGAGAAACGAAGAAAGAAACGGAGAAACGAAGAAAGAAACGGAGAAACGAAGAAAGAAACGGAGAAACGAAGAAAGAAACGAAGAAAGAAACGGAGAAACGAAGAAAGGAACGAAGAAACGGAGAAACGAACAAAGAAACGGAGAAACGAAGAAAGAAACGGAGAAACGGAGAAATAAATGGAGAAACGAAGAAATAAACGGAGAAACGAAGAAAGAAACGAAGAAACGAAGAAAGAAACGGAGAAACGAAGAATGAAACGGAGAAACGAAGAAAGAAACGGAGAAATAAATGGAGAAACGAAGATATAAACGGAGAAACGAAGAAAGAAACGGAGAAACGAAGAAACGATGAAAGAAACGGAGAAACGAAGAAAGAAACGGAGAAACGAAGAAAGAAACGGAGAAACGAAGAAAGAAACGGAGAAACGAAGAAAGAAACAGAGTAACGAAGAAAGAAACGAAGAAACGAAGAAAGAAACGGAGAAACGAAGAAAGAAACGGAGAAACGAAGAAAGAAGCGAAGAAACGAAGAAAGAAACGGAGAAACGAAGAAAGAAACGGAGATACGAAGAAAGAAACGGAGAAACGAAGAAAGAAACGGAGTAACGAAGAAAGAAACGAAGAAACGAAGAAAGGAACGGAGAAACGGAGAAACGAAGAAAGAAACGGAGAAACGAACAAAGAAACGGAGAAACGAAGAAAGAAACGGAGTAACGAAGAAAGAAACGAAGAAACGAAGAAAGGAACGGAGAAACGGAGAAACGAAGAAAGAAACGGAGAAACGAAGAATGAAACGGAGAAACGAAGAAAGAATCGGAGAAACGAAGAAAGAAACGGAGAAACGAAGAAAGAAACGGAGTAACGAAGAAAGAAACGAAGAAACGAAGAAAGGAACGGAGAAACGGAGAAACGAAGAAAGAAACGGAGAAACGAACAAAGAAACGGAGAAACGAAGAAAGAAACGGAGTAACGAAGAAAGAAACGAAGAAACGAAGAAAGGAACGGAGAAACGGAGAAACGAAGAAAGAAACGGAGAAACGAAGAATGGAACGGAGAAACGGAGAAACGAAGAAAGAAACGGAGAAACGAACAAAGAAACGGAGAAACGAACTAGGAAACGGAGAAACGGAGAAATAGATGGAGAAACGAAGAAACAAACGGAGAAGCGAAGAAAGAATCGGAGAAACGAAGAAAGAAACGGAGAAACGAAGAAAGAAACGGAGTAACGAAGAAAGAAACGAAGAAACGAAGAAAGAAACGAAGAAACGAAGAAAGAAACGGAGAACCGGAGAAATAAATGGAGAAACGAAGAAATAAACCGAGAAACAGAAAAAGAAACGGAGAAACGAACATAGAAACGGAGAAACGTAGAAAGAAACGGAGAAACGAAGAATGAAACGGAGAAACGAAGAAAGAAACGGAGAAATAAATGGAGAAACGAAGATATAAACGGAGAAACGAAGAAAGAAACGGAGAAACGAAGAAACGATGAAAGAAACGGAGAAACGAAGAAAGAAACGGAGAAACGAAGAAAGAAACGGAGAAACGAAGAAAGAAACGGAGAAACGAAGAAAGTAACGGAGAAACGAAGAGAGAAACGGAGAAACGAAGAGAGGAACGGAGAAACGAAGAAAGGAACGAAGAAACGGGGAAACGAACAAAGAAACGGAGAAACGAAGAAAGAAACGGAGAAACGGAGAAATAAATGGAGAAACGAAGAAATAAACGGAGAGCGAAGAAAGAAACGGAGAAACGAAGAAAGAAACGGAGAAACGAAGAAAGAAACGGAGAAACGAAGAAAGAAACGGAGTAACCAAGACAGAAACGAAGAAACGAAGAAAGAAACGGGGAATCGGAGAAATAAATGGAGAAACGAACAAATAAACCGAGAAGCGGAGAAAGAAACAGAGAAACGAACAAAGAAACGGAGAAACGTAGAAAGAAACGGAGAAACGAAGAATGAAACGGAGAAACGAAGAAAGAATCGGAGAAACGAAGAAAGAAACGGAGAAACGAAGAAAGTAACGGAGAAACGAAGAGAGAAACGGAGAAACGAACAAAGAAATGGAGAAACGAACAAAGAAACGGAGAAACGAAGAAAGAAACGGAGAAACGAAGAAAGAAACGGAGAAACGAACAAAGAAACGGAGAAACGAACAAAAAAACGGAGAAACGAAGAAAGAAACGGAGAAACGGAGAAATAAATGGAGAAACGAAGAAATAAACGGAGAAACGAAGAAAGAAACGGAGAAACGAAGAAAGAAACGCAGAAACGAAGAAAGAAACGGAGAAACGAAGAAAGAAACAGAGTAACGAAGAAAGAAACGAAGAAACGAAGAAAGAAACGGAGAAACGAAGAAAGAAACGGAGAAACGAAGAAAGAAGCGAAGAAACGAAGAAAGAAACGGAGAAACGAAGAAAGAAACGGAGATACGAAGAAAGAAACGGAGAAACGAAGAAAGAAACGGAGTAACGAAGAAAGAAACGAAGAAACGAAGAAAGGAACGGAGAAACGGAGAAACGAAGAAAGAAACGGAGAAACGAACAAAGAAACGGAGAAACGAAGAAAGAAACGGAGTAACGAAGAAAGAAACGAAGAAACGAAGAAAGGAACGGAGAAACGGAGAAACGAAGAAAGAAACGGAGAAACGAAGAATGGAACGGAGAAACGGAGAAACGAAGAAAGAAACGGAGAAACGAACAAAGAAACGGAGAAACGAACTAGGAAACGGAGAAACGGAGAAATAGATGGAGAAACGAAGAAACAAACGGAGAAGCGAAGAAAGAATCGGAGAAACGAAGAAAGAAACGGAGAAACGAAGAAAGAAACGGAGTAACGAAGAAAGAAACGAAGAAACGAAGAAAGAAACGGAGAAACGGACAAAGAAACGGAGAAACGAAGAAAGAAACGGAGAAACGGAGAAAGAGACGGAGAAACGAAGAAAGAAACGGAGAAACGAACAAAAAAACGGAGAAACGAAGAAAGAAACGGAGAAACGGAGAAATAAATGGAGAGACGAAGAAATAAACGGAGAAACGATGAAAGAAACGGAGAAACGAAGAAAGAAACGCAGAAACGAAGAAAGAAACGGAGAAACGAAGAAAGAAACGGAGTAACCAAGACAGAAACGAAGAAACGAAGAAAGAAACGGGGAATCGGAGAAATAAATGGAGAAACGAACAAATAAACCGAGAAGCGGAGAAAGAAACGGAGAAACGAAGAAAGAAACGGAGTAACGAAGAAAGAATCGGAAAAACGAAGAAAGGAACGGAGAAACGGAGAAACGAAGAAAGAATCGGAAAAACGAACAAAGAAACGGAGAAACGAAGAAAGAAACGGAGAAACGAAGAAAGAAACGGAGTAACGAAGAAAGAAACGAAGAAACGAAGAAAGAAACGGAGAAACGAAGAAAGAAACGGAGAAACGAAGAAAGAAGCGAAGAAACGAAGAAAGAAACGGAGAAACGAAGAAAGAAACGGAGATACGAAGAAAGAAACGGAGAAATGAAGAAAGAAACGGAGTAACGAAGAAAGAAACGAAGAAACGAAGAAAGGAACGGAGAAACGGAGAAACGAAGAAAGAAACGGAGAAACGAACAAAGAAACGGAGAAACGAAGAAAGAAACGGAGTAACGAAGAAAGAAACGAAGAAACGAAGAAAGGAACGGAGAAACGGAGAAACGAAGAAAGAAACGGAGAAACGAACAAAGAAACGGAGAAACGAACTAGGAAACGGAGAAACGGAGAAATAGATGGAGAAACGAAGAAACAAACGGAGAAGCGAAGAAAGAATCGGAGAAACGAAGAAAGAAACGGAGAAACGAAGAAAGAAACGGAGTAACGAAGAAAGAAACGAAGAAACGAAGAAAGAAACGGAGAAACGGACAAAGAAACGGAGAAACGAAGAAAGAAACGGAGAAATGAAGAAAGAAACGGAGTAACGAAGAAAGAAACGAAGAAACGAAGAAAGGAACGGAGAAACGGAGAAACGAAGAAAGAAACGGAGAAACGAACAAAGAAACGGAGAAACGAAGAAAGAAACGGAGTAACGAAGAAAGAAACGAAGAAACGAAGAAAGGAACGGAGAAACGGAGAAACGAAGAAAGAAACGGAGAAACGAACAAAGAAACGGAGAAACGAACTAGGAAACGGAGAAACGGAGAAATAGATGGAGAAACGAAGAAACAAACGGAGAAGCGAAGAAAGAATCGGAGAAACGAAGAAAGAAACGGAGAAACGAAGAAAGAAACGGAGTAACGAAGAAAGAAACGAAGAAACGAAGAAAGAAACGGAGAAACGGACAAAGAAACGGAGAAACGAAGAAAGAAACGGAGAAACGGAGAAAGAGACGGAGAAACGAAGAAAGAAACGGAGAAACGAACAATGAAATGGAGAAACGTTTCTCCGTTTTTCCGTTTCTCCGTTTCTCCGTTTCACCGTTTCTCCGTTTCTCAGTTTCTCCGTTTCTCCGTTTCTCGATTTCTCCGTTTTTCCGTTTCTCGGTTTCTCCGTTTCTCCGTTTCTCCGTTTCTCCGTTTCTCGGTTTCTCGGTTTCTCCGTTTCTCCGTTTCTCGGTTTCTTCGTTTCTCCATCTATTTCTCCGTTTCTCCGTTTCCTAGTTCGTTTCTTCGTTTCTCCGTTTCCTTGTTCGTTTCTCGGTTTCTCTCTTCGTTTCTCCGTTTCTTTGTTCGTTTCTCCGTTTCTTTGTTCGATTCTCCGTTTCTCGGTTTATTTTTTTGTTTCTCCATTTATTTCTTCGTTTCTCCGTTTCTTTCTTCGTTGCTCCGTTTCTTTCTTCGTTTCTCCGTTTCTTTCTTCGTTTCTCCGTTTGTTTCTTCGTTACTCCGTTTCTTTCTTCGTTTCTCCGTTTATTTCTTCGTTTCTCCATTTATTTCTCCGTTTCTCCGTTTCTTTCTTCGTTTCTCCTTTCCTTTGTTCGTTTCTCCATTTCTTTGTTCGTTTCTCGGTTTCTCTCTTCGTTTCTCCGTTTCTTTGTTCGTTTCTCCGTTTCTTTCTTCATTTCTCCGTTTATTTCTTCATTTCTCCGTTTCATTCTTCGTTTCTGCGTTTCTTTGTTCGTTTCTCTGTTTCTTTCTTCGTTTCTCCGTTTCTTTCTCCGTTTCTCGGTTTATTTCTTCGTTTCTCCGTTTCTTTCATCGTTTCTCCGTTTCTTTGATCGTTTCTCCGTTTCTTCCTTCGTTCCTCCGTTTCTTTCTTCGATTCTCAGTTTATTTCTTCGTTTCTACATTTATTTCTCCGTTTCTCTGTTTCTTTGTTCATTTCTCCGATTATTTCTCCGTTTCTCCGTTTCTTTGTTCGTTTCACCATTTATTTCTCTGTGTCTTCGTTTCTTTGTTCGTTTCTCCGTTTCTTTGTTCGTTTCTCCGTTTCTTTGTTCGTTTCTTCGTTTCTTTCTTCGTTTCTCCGTTACTTTCATCGTTTCTCCGTTTCTTTGTTCGTTTCTCCGTTTCTTTGTTCGTTTCTCCGTTTTTTGGTCGTTTCTCCGTTTCTTCCTTCGTTTCTTCGTTTCTTCGTTTCTCCGTTTCTCCGTCTCTCCGTTTCTCCGTTTCTCCGTTTCTCCGTTTCTCCGTTTCGATTAAATGATTATAATGGTTATGATTTCTATTATAAATCATTTGAGCTATAGTTAAATTATACATTAATACTCTAAATACATATTTAATATATTTTTTAGTCTCTTTGGCCTCCAGAAGAATTTTATTTATACTATTTACTGTATATAATATTTTACACAGAATCGGAAATAAATCTAATTATTTATTTATAATAATTATTTTTTATTCACTTATTTTACCAAAAATTTCGATTCTTCATGTATTAATCAAATGTTAAATTGATATATTTCATGGACAATTATTACTTTCCATGTTTTAAAACTTTAAGAAACATCTCTTTACTTTGAAGATCGATCAAAGTCAATTGCTAGAGGCGAATCAATCATTTTTAATGCATAAATAAGATGCACATTGTTCGATCAATATAGGGAACATGCGTAAATGTTAATAACAATCGCTGAAATGAACAAACATTCACCGAAACCATTCGCCCTCGAAGATTTCGCAATATCTTGATGTTTGTTTATCATAATTGTAGTATCGGATTTTCGGCGTCCGCTTAGGCTTGCTTCGAGCGTAAGCCTAAACAAGATAACGTGCGCGGTTGGACTCGAGTTGAAGTAAACATTTAGCGCCGATCGGCCCGCTAGCTTTCCTGGAAGGCACGAGTATCCTTTACAAAGGGTCTTGTGCGCCGACCGAGCGTGAGAATGCATGGGGATGAAAGGAAATACATGTGGTTCGGAGAAAGTGAAGAGTGTTTAGAAAAGACGGGTGATTGGGATGGCCGAGCGTGGCCGAATGTCTGAAGTGAGAGAGACTGAGGATTGGAATGAAAGAGAATGAATGGGAATGACTATATAGAGCGCGAGAAGAACGTAGGAACACAGTATGACACAGTATGATATAGTATGACAAAGTATGACGACGAGAGTATGTCCGAAGAGTGTGTCGCGGACGGTATGACTAAAAAGACGATAAGACGAGACAACTAAAAGACGTTTCCAGCGAAACTAACCACTGACACTACATCTAACACTATCATCATTGTAATATATAATATTATTAAATATACTTTAATATACCACATCAGAGCAATAGTTATTTGGGGGCTCGTACGGGGATAAATCATTCAAAAGGATCTCTCCTCCAGAGATCCAAGTGATAAGAGGAGAGAACGAAACAACATAATTATTAACAACCGTCGTAGGGTCATACATTAGACAATTATTAACAATGTCCTAGTATAAATAATGGCTTAAAATATCATTTCGTTGAAATATTCCTTGTTCGCGAAGGAATTCTTCCTTCAGATCCAACTGACATTCTCAAGGCTACACGTATCGATTATCGATTCACAAGTATTTATCGTGGTGATTTTTCTATCTAGAAAAGCGATTAATTGAATTTTGGCACTTTTGTGTAAAAAATAACACTTCTACGCGTATTGTGTAAATTATAAGAATTAAACAAATGTTAAATTAATGTATCTAATGAACAATTGTTAATTTCCGTGCTTTAAAACTATACGAAACACGTTTTAACGTGGAGTCTCGATCAAAATCAATTTCGATATGTTTCTTAATTAATTGCAATACATAAATAAGGTGCACATTGTTCGATCAATATAGGGAACATGCGTAAATGTTAATAACAATCGCTGAAATGAACAAACATTCACTGAAACCATTCGCCTTCGCAGACTTCGCAATATCTTGACATTTATTTATCATAATTATTAACAACCGTCGTTGGACCGTAGATTAAACAATTTTTGACAATGTTCCGGTATAAAAAGCCATCAATTTCTTGAAATATTTGGTTAGATCGAACAAATACGATCGAAGAAGCCGTGGGATAAAATAAATGAATATTCCTCTACATATCGGAATTATAGTTTGTATGTATGCAAATATATTCTGAACCCGCAATTACAAATCCCTGTAACGTGGTAATTACATGGGTTGCCATCTATTGTAGAAAGGGTTAAACTACACTTAAGGGGTGAAAACACCTGACGGAGAAACGCTCAAGTTTGTCGAGGAATTGTTCTAATTTCCACAAATAGATGGCGCGACAAGTACAATTTACCGACACTAGAGATAAGTATTTCCATTTGTATGATATTCCCTACCGGGCGATAAAATAAATAAATACTTTTGTACAAACCTTTGTATGTTTCATCTTTCGAATAAATGTAAAATTAAACCTTCCACGGTAAATTTTATTCTTGAATTTATTAATGTTTCTTGGACGATTTATTTCAGTATAAAGAGTGCTATAGGTGGGACATTTGTGTACATAATAATTATTGAGTATAAAATAATTTTTCTTTTATAAGAGGTTAATATATTAAATAAGGAAGAAGAGTTAATCTTTATTATTTTAAATATAAAAATTAAAATTAAAGAAATTATTGAATATAAAATGAAATATCTTAAAAATGTATTTTTGTTAATTATTAATAAAATAACTATAATAGATGTTTGTATAACAGATGAATATCCTATAATTATTATGATCGATTTTTTTGTTTAAGCAAATGATAGGGGCAATAATTACATTAATTAGGCAAATAAAATAAATTTCATTATTAAATTTTAATATGAGTTCTATAATAATTACAGGGATTAATTTTATTAAAGTTATTATAAAGAATAGATTAATTCAATTTAATGAATAAATTAAAGAAATGAATCGGACATTTAAAGAGTACATCCCAATTTTTAAGATAAGTGAAAAAAAAATAATTATTATAAATAAATAATTAGATTTACTTCCGATTCTGTGTAAATTATTATATATAGTAAATAGTATAAATAAAATTCTTCTGCAGGCTAAAGAGATTAAAAAATATATTAAATATGTATTTAGAGTATTAGTGTCTAATTTAACTATAGATCAAATGATTTATAATAGAAATTATAAATATTAAAATCATTTAATCGAAACGGAGAAACGGAGAAACGAAAAAAAACGAAGGCAGAAACCGAGAAACGAAGAAAGAAACGGAAAAATGAAGAAAGAAACGAAGAAACGAAGAAAGAAACGGAGAAACGAAGAAATAAACCGAGAAACGGAGAAAGAAACGGAGAATCGGAGAAATCAATGGAGAAACGAAGAAATAAACGGAGAAACGAACAAAGAAACGCAGAAACGAAGAATGAAACGGAGAAACGAAGAAATAAACGGAGAAATGAAGAAAGAAACGTAGAAACAAAGAAAGAAACGGAGAAACGAACAAAGAAACGGAGAAACGAAGAAAGAAACGGAGAAATAAATGGAGAAACGAAGATATAAACGGAGAAACGAAGAAAGAAACGGAGAAACGAAGAAACGATGAAAGAAACAGAGAAACGAACAAAGAAACGCAGAAACGAAGAATGAAACGGAGAAACGAAGAAATAAACGGAGAAATGAAGAAAGAAACGGAGAAACAAAGAAAGAAACGGAGAAACGAAGAATGAAACGGAGAAACGAAGAAAGAAACGGAGAAATAAATGGAGAAACGAAGATATAAACGGAGAAACGAAGAAGGAACCTGAGAAACGAAGAAAGAAACGGAGAATCGGAGAAATCAATGGAGAAACGAAGAAATAAACGGAGAAACGAACAAAGAAACGCAGAAACGAAGAATGAAACGGAGAAACGAAGAAATAAACGGAGAAATGAAGAAAGAAACGTAGAAACAAAGAAAGAAACGGAGAAACGAAGAAACGATGAAAGAAACGGAGAAACGAAGAAAGAAACGGAGAAACGAAGAAAGAAACGGAGAAACGAAGAAAGAAACGGAGAAACGAAGAAGGAACCTGAGAAACGAAGAAAGAAACGGAGAAACAAAGAAAGAAACGAAGAAACGAAGAAAGAAACGGAGAAACGAAGAAAGAAAGGGAGAATCGGAGGAATAAATGGAGAAACGAACAAAAAACGGTGAAACGGAGAAACGGAGAAACGGAAAAACCGAGAAACGGAGAAACCGAGAGATGGAGAAACGGAGAAACGGAGAAACGGGGAAACCGAGAAACGGAGAAACGGAGAAACAGAGAAACCGAGAAACGGGGAAACGGAGAAACGGAGAAGCGGAGAAACGGCGAAACGAAGAAAGAAACGGAGAAACGAAGAAAGAAACGGTGTAACGAAGAAAGAAACGGAGGAACGGAGAAATAAATGGAGAAACGAAGAAGTAAACGGAGAAACGAAGAAAGAAACGGAGAAACGAAGAAAGAAACGGAGAAACGAAGAAAGAAACAGAGTAACGAAAAAAGAAACGAAGAAACGAAGAAAGAAACGGAGAAACGGTGAAATAAATGGAGAAACGAAGAAATAAACCGAGAAACGGAGAAAGAAACGGAGAAACGAAGAAATAAACCGAGAAATGGAGAAACAAACGGAGAAACAAACAAAGAAACGGAGAAACGAAGAAATAAACCGAGAAACGGAGAAAGAAACGTAGAAACGAACAAAGAAACGGAGAAACGGAGAAACGAACAAAGAAACGGAGAAACGAAGAAAGAAACGGAGAAACGAAGAAAGAAACGGAGAAACGGAGAAGTAAATGGAGAAACGAAGAAATAAACGGAGAAACGAAGAAATAAACGGAGAAACGAAGAAAGGAACGGAGAAACGAACAAAGAAACGGAGAAACGGACAAAGAAACGGAAAAACGGAGAAATAAATGGAGAAACAAACAAATAAACGGGGAAACGAAGAAAGAAACGCAGAATTGGAGAAATAAATGGAGAAATGAAGAAATAAACGGAGAAACGAACAAAGAATCGGAGAAACAAACAAAGAAACGGAGAAACGAACAAAGAAACGGAGAAACGAACAAAGAAACGGAGAAACGAACAAAGGAACGGAGAAACGAACAAAGAAACGAAAAAACGATGAAAGAAACGGAGAAACGAAGAAAGAAAGGGAGAATCGGAGGAATAAATGGAGAAACGAACAAAAAACGGTGAGACGGAGAAACGGAGAAACGGAAAAACCGAGAAACGGAGAAACCGAGAGACGTAGAAACGGAAAAACCGAGAATCGGAGAAACGGAGAGACGGAGAAACGGAGAAACGGAGAAACGGGGAAACCGAGAAACGGAGAAACGGAGAAACAGGGAAACCGAGAAACGGGGAAACGGAGAAACGGAGAAACGGAGAAACGGCGAAACGAAGAAAGAAACGGAGAAACGAAGAAAGAAACGGTGTAACGAAGTAAGAACGGAGGAACGGAGAAATAATTGGAGAAACGAAGAAATAAACGGAGAAACGAAGAAAGAAACGGAGAAACGAAGAAAGAAACGGAGAAACGAAGAAAGAAACAGAGTAACGAAAAAAGAAACGAAGAAAGAAACGGAGAAACGGTGAAATAAATGGAGAAACGAAGAAATAAACCGAGAAACGGAGAAAGAAACGGAGAAACGAACAAAGAAACGGAGAAACGAAGAAAGAAACGGAGAAACGAAGAAATAAACCGAGAAATGGACAAACAAACGGAGAAACAAACAAAGAAACGGAGAAACGAAGAAATAAACCGAGAAACGGAGAAAGAAACGTAGAAACGAACAAAGAAACGGAGAAACGAACAAAGAAACGGAGAAACGAAGAAAGAAACGGAGAAACGGAGAAACAGAGAAACCGAGAAACGGGGAAACGGAGAAACGGAGAAACGGAGAAACGGCGAAACGAAGAAAGAAACGGAGAAACGAAGAAAGAAACGGTGTAACGAAGAAAGAAACGGAGAAACGGAGAAATAAATGGAGGAACGAAGAAATAAACGGAGAAACGAAGAAAGAAACGGAGAAACAAAGAAAGAAACGGAGAAACGAAGAAAGAAACAGAGTAACGAAGAAAGAAACGAAGAAAGAAACGGAGAAACGAAGAAAGAAACGGAGAAACGGAGAAGTAAATGGAGAAACGAAGAAATAAACGGAGAAACGAAGAAATAAACGGAGAAACGAAGAAAGGAACGGAGAGACGAACAAAGAAACGGAGAAACGGACAAAGAAACGGAAAAACGGAGAAATAAATGGAGAAACGAACAAATGAACGGGGAAACGAAGAAAGAAACGCAGAATTGGAGAAATAAATGGAAAAATGAAGAAATAAACGGAGAAAGGAACGAAGAATCGGAGAAACAAACAAAGAAACGGAGAAACGAACAAAGAAACGGATAAACGAACAAAGAAACGGGAAACGAACAAAGAAACGGAGAAACGAAGAAAGAAACGGAGAAACGAACAAAGAAACCAAGAAACGGAGAAACGAACAAAGAAACGGAGAAACAAACAAAGAAACGGAGAAACGAACAAAGAAACGGAGAAACGAACAAAGGAACGGAGAAACGAACAAAGAAACGAAGAAACCATGAAAGAAACGGAGAAACAAAGAAAGAAACGAAGAAACGAAGAAAGAAACGGAGAAACGAAGAAAGAAAGGGAGAATCGGAGGAATAAATGGAGAAACGAACAAAAAACGGTAAAACGGAGAAACGGAGAAACGGAAAAACCGAGAAACCGAGAAACGGAGAAACCGAGAGACGTAGAAACGGAAAAACCGAGAATCGGAGAAACGGAGAGACGGAGAAACGGAGAAACGGTGAAACGGTGAAACCGAGAAACGGAGAAACGGAGAAACAGAGAAACCGAGAAACGGGGAAACGGAGAAACGGAGAAACGGAGAAACGGCGAAACGAAGAAAGAAACGGAGAAACGAAGAAAGAAACGGTGTATCGAAGAAAGAAACGAAGAAACGAAGAAAGAAACGGAGAAACGAACAAAGAAACGGAGAAACGAAGAAAGAAACGGGAAACGAAGAAAGAAACGGAAAAACGAAGAAAGAAACGGAGAAACGAAGAAAGAAACGGAGAAACGAACAAAGAAACGGAAGAACGAACAAAGAAACGAAGAAACGATGAAAGAAACGGAGAAACAAAGAAAGAAACGAAGAAACGAAGAAAGAAACGGAGAAACGAAGAAAGAAAGGGAGAATCGGAGAAATAAATGGAGAAACGAACAAAAAACGGTGAAACGGAGAAACGGAGAAACGGAAAAACCGAGAAACGGAGAAACCGAGAGACGGAGAAACGGAGAAACGGAGAAACGGGGAAACCGAGAAACGGAGAAACGGAGAAACAGAGAAACCGAGAAACGGGGAAACGGAGAAACGGAGAAACGGAGAAACGGCGAAACGAAGAAAGAAACGGAGAAACGAAGAAAGAAACGGTGTAACGAAGAAAGAAACGGAGGAACGGAGAAATAAATGGAGAAACGAAGAAGTAAACGGAGAAACGAAGAAAGAAACGGAGAAACGAAGAAATAAACCAAGAAACGGAGAAAGAAACGGAGAAAGTAACGGAGAAACGAACAAAGAAACGGTGAAACGAAGAAAGAAGCGGAGAAACGAACAAAGAAACGCAGAAACGTTTCTCCGTTTCTCCGTTTCTCGGTTTCTCCGTTTCTCCGTTACTCGGTTTCTCCGATTCTCGGTTTCTCCGTTTCTCCGTTTCTCGGTTTCTCCGTTTCTCCGTTTCTCTGTTTCTCGGTTTCTACGTTTCTCGGTTTCTCCGTTTCTCGGTTTCTCGGTTTCTCCGTTTCTCAGTTTCTCCGTTTCTCCGTTTCTCGGTTTCCCCGTTTCTCCGTTTCTCCGTTTCTCCGTTTCACCGTTTTTTGTTCGTTTCTCCGTTTCTTTCTTCGTTTCCCGTTTCTTTCTTCGTTTCTCCGTTTCCTTTTTCGTTTCTTTCTTCGTTTCTCCGTTTCTATGTTCGTTTCTCTGTTTCTTTGTTCGTTTCTCCGTTTCTTTGTTCGTTTCTCCGTTTCTTTGTTCGTTTCTCCGTTTCTTTCTTCGTTTCTCCGTTTGTTTCTTCGTTTCTCCGTTTCTTTGTTCGTTTCTCCGTTTCTTTCTCCGTTTCTCCATTTATATCTTCGTTTCTCCGTTTCTTTCTTCGTTTCTCCGTTTCTTTCTTCGTTTCTCCGTTTCTTTCTTCGTTTCTCCGTTTCTTCCTTCGTTTCTTCGTTTCTCCGTTTCTCCGTTTCTCCGTTTCTCCGTTTCTCTGTTTCACCGTTTTTTGTTCGTTCCTCCGTTTCTTTCTTCGATTCTTCGTTTCTCCATTTCTTTCTTCGTTTCTCCGTTTCTTTCTTCGTTTCTCCATTTATTTCTCCGTTTCTCCGTTTCTTTGTTCGTTTCTCCGTTTATTTGTTCGTTTCTCCATTCATTTCTCCGTTTCTCCGTTTCTTTGTCCGTTTCTCCGTTTCTTTGTTCGTTTCTCCGTTTCTTTCTTCGTTCCTCCGTTTCTTTCTTCGTTTCTCCGTTTCTTTCTTCGTTTCTTCGTTTCTTTGTTCGTTTCTCCGTTTCTTTGTTCGTTTCTCCGTTTGTTTCTTCGTTTCTCCATTTATTTCTCCGTTTCTCCGTTACTTTCTTCGTTTCTCCGCTTCTTTCTTCGTTTCTCCCTTTATTTCTTCGTTTCTCCATTTATTTCTTCGTTTCTCCGTTTCTTTCTTCGTTTCTCCGTTTCTTTCTTCGTTTCTCCGTTTCTTCCTTCTTTTCTTCATTTCTCCGTTTCCCCGTTTCTCCGTTTCTCCGTTTCTCCGTTTCTCTGTTTCTCCGTTTCGATTAAATGATTATAAAAGTTATAATTTCTATTATAAATCATTTGAACTATAGTTAAATTGTGCACTAATACTCTAAGTACATATTTAATATATTTTTTAATCTCTTTATCCTCCAGAAGAATTTTATTTATACTATTTACTGTATATAATAATTTACACACAATCGGAAATAAATCTAATTATTTATTTATAATAATTATTTTTTATTCACTTGTTTTACCAAAAATTTCGATTCTACATGTATTAAGCAAATGTTAAATTAATATATCTCATAGACAATTATAACTTTCCATGTTTTAATACTTTAAGAAACATCTCTTTACTTTGAAGTTCGATCAAAATCAATTGCTAGAGGCGAATCAATCATTTTTAATGCATAAATAAGATGCACATTGTTCGATCAATATAGGGAACATGCGTAAATGTTAATAACAATCGCTGAAATGAACAAACATTCACTGAAACCGTTCGCCTTCGCAGACTTCGCAATATCTTGACATTTATTTATCATAATTATTAACAACCGTCGTTGGACCGTAGATTAAACAATTTTTGACAATGTTTCGGTATAAAAAGCCATCAATTTCTTGAAATATTTGGTTAGATCGAACAAATACTATCGAAGAAGCCGTGGGATAAAATAAATGAATATTTCTCTACATATCGGAATTATAGTTTGTATGTATGCAAATATATTCTGAACCCGCAATTACAAATCCCTGTAACGTGGTAATTACATGGGTTGCCATCTATTGTAGAAAGGGTTAAACTACACTTAAGGGGTGAAAACACCTGGCGGAGAAACGTTCAAGTTTGTCGAGGAATTGTTCTAATTTCCACAAATAGATGGCGCGACAAGTACAATTTACCGACATTAGAGATAAGTATTTCCATTTGTATGATATTCCCTACCGTGCTATAAAATAAATAAATACTTTTGTACAAACTTTTGTATGTTTCATCTCTCGTATCAATGTAAAGTTAAACCTTCCACGGTAAATTTTATTCTTGAATTTATTAATGTTTCTAGGACGATTTATTTCCGTATAAAGAGTGCTATAGGTGGGAAATTTGTGTACATAATAATTATTGTGTATAAAATAATTTTTCTTTTATTAGAGGTTAATATATTAGATAAGGAAGAAGAGTTAATCTTTATTATTTTAAATATAAAAATTAAAATTAAAGAAATTATTGAACATAAAATGAAATATGATAAAAATGTATTTTTGTTAATTATTAATAAAATAACTATAATAGATGTTTGTATAACAGATAAATATCCGATAATTATTATGATTGATTTTTTTGTTTAAGCAAATGATAGGGGCAATAATTACATTAATTAAGTAAATCAAATAAATTTCATTATTAAATTTTAATATGAGATCTATAATAATTATAGGGATTAATTTTATTAATGTTATTATAAAGAATAGATTAATTCAATTAAATGAATAAATTAAAGAAATGAATCGGACATTTAAAGAGTACATCCCAATTTTTAAGATAAGTGAAAAGAAAAAAATTATTATAAATAAATAATTAGATTTATTTCCGATTCTGTGTAAATTATTATATATAGTAAGTAGTATAAATAAAATTCTTCTGGAGGCTAAAGAGATTAAAATATATATTAAATATGTATTTAGAGCATTAGTGTCTAACTTAACTATAGATCAAATGATTTATAATAGAAATTATAAATATTATAATCATTTAATCGAAACGGAGAAACGGAGAAACGGAGAAACGATGAAACGACGGAAGAAACGGAGAAACGAAGAAAGAAACGGAGAAATGAAGAAAGAAACGAAGAAACGGAGAAACGAAGAAATAAATCGAGAAACGGAGAAAGAAACGGAGAAACGAAGAAAGAAACAGAGAAACGAACAAAGAAACGCAGAAACGAAGAATGAAACGGAGAAACGAAGAAAGAAACGGTGAAACGAAGAAATAAATGGAGAAACAAAGAAATAAACCGAGAAACGGAGAAACGAACAAAGAAACGGAGAAACGAACATAGAAACGGAGAAACGAAGAGAGAAACCGAGAAACGAACAAGGAAACGGAGAAACGAACAAAGAAACGGACAAACGAAGAATGAAACGGAGAAACGGAGAAATAAATGGAGAAACGAAGAAATAAACGGAGAAACGAAGAAAGAAACGGAGAAACGAAGAAAGAAACGGAGAAACGAAGAAAGAAACGAAGAATCGGAGAAATAAATGGAGGAACGAAGAAAGAAACGGAGAAATAAATGGAGAAACGAAGATATAAACGGAGAACCGAAGAAAGAAACGGAGAAACGAAGAAACGATGAAAGAAACGGAGAAACGAAGAAAGAAACGGAGAAACGAAGAAAGAAACGGAGAAACGAAGAAAGAAACGGAGAAACGAAGAAAGTAACGGAGAAACGAAGAAAGAAACGGAGAAACGAATAAAGATACGGAGAAACGAACAAAGAAACGGAGAAACGAAGAAAGAAACGGAGAAACGAAGAAAGAAACGGAGAAACGAACAAAGAAGCAGAGGAACGAACAAAGAAACGGAGAACCGAAGAAAGAAACGGAGAAACGAAGAAAGAAACGAAGAAAGAAATGGAGAAACGAAGAAAGGAACGAAGAAACGGAGAAACGAACAAAGAAACGGAGAAACGAAGAAAGAAACGGAGAAACGGAGAAATAAATGGAGAAACGAAGAAATAAACGGAGAAACGAAGATATAAACGGAGAAACGAAGAAAGAAACGGAGAAACGAAGAAACGATGAAAGAAACGGAGAAACGGAGAAAGAAACGGAGAAACGAAGAAAGAAACGGAGAAACGAAGAAAGAAACGGAGAAACGAAGAACGAAACGTAGAAACGAAGAAAGAAACTGAGAAACGAAGAAAGAAACGGACGATCGGAGAAATAAATGGAGAAACGAAGAAATAAACCGAGAAACGGAGATAGAAACGGAGAAACGAACAAAGGAACAGAGAAACGAAGAGAGAAACGGAGAAACGAACAAAGAAATGGAGAAACGAACGAAGAAACGGTGAAACGAACAAAGAAACGGAGAAACGGAGAAATAAATGGAGAAACGAAGAAATAAACGAAGAAACGAACAAAGAAACGGAGAAACGAAGAAAGAAACGGAGAAACAAAGAAAGAAACGGTGAAACGAAGAAAGAAACGGAGAAACGAAGAAAGGAACGAAGAAACGGAGAAACGAACAAATAAACGGAGATACGAAGAAAGAAACGGAGAAACGAAGAAAGAAACGGAGAAACGAAGAAAGAAACGGAGAAACGAACAAAGAAGCGGAGGAACGAACAAAGAAACGGAGAAACGAAGAAAGAAACGGTGAAACGAAGAAAGAAACGAAGAAAGAAACGGAGAAACGAAGAAAGGAACGAAGAAACGGGGAAACGAACAAAGAAACGGAGAAACGAAGAAAGAGACGGAGAAACGGAGAAATAAATGGAGATACGAAGAAATAAACGGAGAAACGAAGAAAGAAACGGAGAAACGAAGAAAGAAACGGAGAAACGAAGAAAGAAACGGAGAAACGAAGAAAGAAACGGAGTAACCAAGACAGAAACGAAGAAACGAAGAAAGAAACGGGGAATCGGAGAAATAAATGGAGAAACGAACAAATAAACCGAGAAGCGGAGAAAGAAACGGAGAAACGAACAAAGAAACGGGGAAACGGAGAAAGAAACGGAGAAACGAAGAATGAAACGGAGAAACGAAGAAAGAAACGGAGAACTATATGGAGAAACAAAGATATAAACGGAGAAACGAAGAACGAAACGGAGAAACGGAGAAATAAATGGAGAAACCAAGAAATAAACGGAGAAACGAAGAAAGAAACGAAGAAACGAAGTAAGAAACGGAGAAACGAACAAATAAACGGAGATAAGAAGAAAGAAACGGAGAATCGGAGAAATATATGGAGGAACGAAGAAAGAAACGGAGAAATAAATGGAGAAACGAAGATATAAACGGAGAACCGAAGAAAGAAACGGAGAAACGAAGAAACGATGAAAGAAACGGAGAAACGAAGAAAGAAACGGAGAAACGAAGAAAGAAACGGAGAAACGAAGAAAGAAACGGAGAAACGAAGAAAGTAACGGAGAAACGAAGAAAGAAACGGAGAAACGAATAAAGATACGGAGAAACGAACAAAGAAACGGAGAAACGAAGAAAGAAACGGAGAAACGAAGAAAGAAACGGAGAAACGAACAAAGAAGCAGAGGAACGAACAAAGAAACGGAGAAACGAAGAAAGAAACGGAGAAACGAAGAAAGAAACGAAGAAAGAAATGGAGAAACGAAGAAAGGAACGAAGAAACGGAGAAACGAACAAAGAAACGGAGAAACGAAGAAAGAAACGGAGAAACGGAGAAATAAATGGAGAAACGAAGAAATAAACGGAGAAACGAAGAAAGAAACGGAGAAACGAAGAAAGAAACGGAGAAACCGAGAAAGAAACGGAGAAACGAAGAAAGAAACGGAGTAACCGAGACAGAAACGAAGAAACGAAGAAAGAAACGGGGAATCGGAGAAATAAATGGAGAAACGAACAAATAAACCGAGAAGCGGAGAAAGAAACGGAGAAACGAACAAAGAAACGGAGAAACGTAGAAAGAAACGGAGAAACGAAGAATGAAACGGAGAAACGAAGAAAGAAACGGAGAAATATATGGAGAAACGAAGATATAAACGGAGAAACGAAGAAAGAAACGGAGAAACGAAGAAACGATGAAAGAAACGGAGAAACGGAGAAAGAAACGGAGAAACGAAGAAAGAAACGGAGAAACGAAGAAAGAAACGGAGAAACGAAGAACGAAACGTAGAAACGAAGAAAGAAACTGAGAAACGAAGAAAGAAACGGACGATCGGAGAAATAAATGGAGAAACGAAGAAATAAACCGAGAAACGGAGATAGAAACGGAGAAACGAACAAAGGAACAGAGAAACGAAGAGAGAAACGGAGAAACGAACAAAGAAATGGAGAAACGAACGAAGAAACGGTGAAACGAACAAAGAAACGGAGAAACGGAGAAATAAATGGAGAAACGAAGAAATAAACGAAGAAACGAACAAAGAAACGGAGAAACGAAGAAAGAAACGGAGAAACAAAGAAAGAAACGGTGAAACGAAGAAAGAAACGGAGAAACGAAGAAAGGAACGAAGAAACGGAGAAACGAACAAATAAACGGAGATACGAAGAAAGAAACGAAGAAAGAAACGGAGAAACGAAGAAAGAAACGGAGAAACGAACAAAGAAACGGAGAAACGAACAAAGAAGCGGAGGAACGAACAAAGAAACGGAGAAACGAAGAAAGAAACGGTGAAACGAAGAAAGAAACGAAGAAAGAAACGGAGAAACGAAGAAAGGAACGAAGAAACGGGGAAACGAACAAAGAAACGGAGAAACGAAGAAAGAGACGGAGAAACGGAGAAATAAATGGAGATACGAAGAAATAAACGGAGAAACGAAGAAAGAAACGGAGAAACGAAGAAAGAAACGGAGAAACGAAGAAAGAAACGGAGAAACGAAGAAAGAAACGGAGTAACCAAGACAGAAACGAAGAAACGAAGAAAGAAACGGGGAATCGGAGAAATAAATGGAGAAACGAACAAATAAACCGAGAAACGGAGAAAGAAACGGAGAAACGAACAAAGAAACGGAGAAACGGAGAAAGAAACGGAGAAACGAAGAATGAAACGGAGAAACGAAGAAAGAAACGGAGAACTATATGGAGAAACAAAGATATAAACGGAGAAACGAAGAACGAAACGGAGAAACGGAGAAATAAATGGAGAAACCAAGAAATAAACGGAGAAACGAAGAAAGAAATGGAGAAGCGAAGAAAGAAACGGAGAAACGAAGAAAGGCACGGAGAAACGAAGAAAGGAACGAAGAAACGGAGAAAGGAACAAATAAACGGAGATACGAAGAAAGAAACGAAGAAAGAAACGGAGAAGCGAAGAAAGAAACGGAGAAACGAAGAAAGGAACGAAGAAACGGAGAAACGAACAAATAAACGGAGATACGAAGAAAGAAACGAAGAAAGAAACGGAGAAACGAAGACAGAGACGGAGAAACGAACACAGAAATGGAGAAACGGACAAAGAAACGGAGAAACGAAGAAGGAAACGGAGAAGCGAAGAAAGAAACGGAGGAACGAAGAAAGAAACGGAGAAACGAAGAAAGAAACGGAGAAACGAAGAGAGAAACGGAGAAACGAACAAAGAAACGGAGAAACGAACAAAGAAACGGAGGAACGACGAAATAAATGGAGATACGAAGAAATAAACGGAGAAACGAAGAAAGAAATGGAGAAACGAAGAAAGAAACGGAGAAACGAAGAAAGACACGGAGAAACGAAGAAAGGAACGAAGAAACGGAGAAACGAACAAATAAACGGAGATACGAAGAAAGAAACGAAGAAAGAAACGGAGAAACGAAGAAAGAATCGGAGAAACGAAGAAAGAAACGGAGAAACGAAGAAAGAAACTGAGAAACGAAGAAAGAAACGGAGAATCGGAGAAATAAATGGAGAAACGAAGAAATAAATGGAGAAACGGAGAAAGAAACGGAGAAACGAAAAAAGAAACAGTGAAACGAATAGAGAAACGGAGAAACGAACAAAGAAACGGAGAAACGAACAAAGAAACGCAGAAACGAAGAAAGAAACGGAGAAACGGAGAAATAAATGGAGAACCGAAGAAATAAACGGAGAAACGAAGAAAGAAACGGAGAAACGAAGGCAGAAACGTAGAAACGAAGAACGAAACGGAGAAACGGAGAAATAAATGGAGAAACCAAGAAATAAACGGAGAAACGAAGAAAGAAATGGAGAAACGAAGAAAGAAACGGAGAAACGAAGAAAGACACGGAGAAACGAAGAAAGGAACGAAGAAACGGAGAAGCGAACAAATAAACGGAGATACGAAGGAAGAAACGAAGGAAGAAACGGAGAAACGAAGAAAGAAACGGAGAAACGAAGAAAGGAACGAAGAAACGGAGAAACGAACAAATAAACGGAGATACGAAGAAAGAAACGAAGAAAGAAACGGAGAAACGAAGAAAGAGACGGAGAAACGAACACAGAAATGGAGAAACGAAGAAAGAAACGGAGAAACGGAGAAATAAATGGAGAAACGAAGAAATAAACGGAGAAACGGACAAAGAAACGGAGAAACGAAGAAGGAAACGGAGAAACGAAGAAAGAAACGGAGGAACGAAGAAAGAAACGAAGAAACGAAGAAAGAAACGGAGAATCGGAGAAATAAATGGAGAAACGACGAGAAAACCGAGAAATGGAGAAAGAAACGGAGAAACAAACATAGAAACGGAGAAACGAAGAAAGAAACGGAGAAACGAACAAAGAAACGGAGAAACGAAGAAAGAAACGCAGAAACGGAGAGAAACGGAGAAATAAATGGAGAAACGAAGAAATAAACGGAGAAACGAAGAAAGAAAAGGAGAAACGAAGAAAGAAACGGAGAAACGAACACAGAAACGGAGACACGACAAAGAAACGGAGAAGCAAAGAAAGAAACGGAGAAACGAACACAGAAACGGAGACACGAACAAAGAGACGGAGAAACGAAGAAAGAAACGGAGAAACGAACAAAGAAACGGAGAAACGAAGAAAGAAACGCAGAAACGGAGAGAAACGGAGAAATAAATGGAGAAACGAAGAAATAAACGGAGAAACGAAGAAAGAAAAGGAGAAACGAAGAAAGAAACGGAGAAACGAACACAGAAACGGAGACACGACAAAGAAACGGAGAAGCAAAGAAAGAAACGGAGAAACGAACACAGAAACGGAGACACGAACAAAGAGACGGAGAAACGAAGAAAGAAACGGAGAAACGGAGAAATAAATGGAGAAACGAAGAAATAAACCGAGAAACGAAGAAAGAAACGGAGAAACGAAGAAAGAAACGGAGAAACGAAGAGAGAAACGGAGAAACGGAGAAATAAATGGAGAAACGAAGAAATAAACGGAGAAACGAAGAAAGGAAAGGAGAAACGAAGATCGAAACGGAGAAACGAAGAAAGAAACGGAGACATGAAGAAAGAATCGGAGAAACGAACAAAGAGACGGAGAAACGAAGAAAGAAACGGAGAAACGGAGAAAGAAACGGAGTAACGAAGAAAGAAACGGAGAAACGAAGAAAGAAACGGAGAAATGAAGAAATAAACGGAGAAACGAAGAAAGAAAGGGAGAAACGAAGAAAGAAGCGGAGAAACGAAGAAAGAAACGGAGAAACGAGGAAAGAAACGGAGTAACGAAGAAAGAAACGAAGAAACGAAGAAAGTAATGGAGGAACGGAGAAATAAATGGAGAAACGAAGAAATAAACCGAGAAACGGAGATAGAAACGGAGAAACCAAGAAAGAAACGGAGAAACGAAGAAAGAAACGGAGAAACGAAGAAAGAAACGGAGAAACAAAGAAAGAAACGCAGAAAAGAACAAAGAAACGGAGAAACGACGAAAGAAACGGAGAAACGAAGAGAAAACCGAGAAATGGAGAAAGAAACGGAGAAACAAACAAAGAAACGGAGAAACGAAGAAAGAAACGGAGAAACGAAGAAAGAAACGGACAAACGGAGAAATAAATGGAGAAACGAAGAAAGAAACGGGAAACGAAGAAAGAAACGGAAAAACGAAGAAAGAAACGGAGAAACGAACAAAGAAACGGAGAAACGAACAAAGAAACGAAGAAACGGAGAAACAAAGGAAGAAACGAAGAAACGAAGAAAGAAACGGAGAAACGAAGAAATAAACCGAGAAATGGAGAAACAAACGGAGAAACAAACAAAGAAACGGAGAAACGAAGAAAGAAACGGAGAAACGTACAAAGAAACGGAGAAACGAAGAAAGATACGGAGTAACGGAGAAATAAATGGAGAAACGAAGAAATAAACGGAGAAACGAAGAAAGAAACGGAGAAACGAAGAAAGAAACGGAGAAACGTAGAAAGAAACGGAGTAACGAAGATAGAAACGAAGAAACGAAGAAAGAAACGGAGAAACGGAGAAATAAATGTAGAAACGAAGAAATAAACCGAGAAACGGAGAAAGAAACGGAGAAACGAACAAAGAAACGGAGAAACGAAGAAAGAAACGCAGAAACGAAGAGAGAAACGGAGAAATAAATGGAGAAACGAAGAAATAAACGGAGAAACGAAGAAAGAAAAGGAGAAACGAAGAAAGAAACGGAGAAACGAACACAGAAACGGAGACACGAACAAAGAAACGGAGAAGCAAAGAAAGAAACGGAGAAACGAACACAGAAACGGAGACACGAACAAAGAGAGGGAGAAACGAAGAAAGAAACGGAGAAACGGAGAAATAAATGGAGAAACGAAGAAATAAAACGAGAAACGAAGAAAGAAACGGAGAAACGAAGAAAGAAACGGAGAAACGAAGAGAGAAACGGAGAAACGGAGAAATAAATGGAGAAACGAAGAAATAAACGGAGAAACGAAGAAAGGAAAGGAGAAACGAAGAACGAAACGGAGAAACGAAGAAAGAAACGGAGACACGAAGAAAGAATCGGAGAAACAAAGAAAGAAACGGAGAAACGAAGAGAGAAACGGAGAAACGGAGAAATAAATGGAGAAACGAAGAAATAAACCGAGAAACGGAGAAAGAAACGGAGAAACGAACAAAGAAACGGAGAAACGAAGAAAGAAACGGAGAAACGAAGAAATAAACCAAGAAACGGAGAAAGAAACGGAGAAAGAAACGGAGAAACGAACAAAGAAACGGAGAAACGAAGAAAGAAGCGGAGAAACGAACAAAGAAACGGAGAAACGAAGAAAGAAACGGAGAAACGAAGAGAGAAACGGAGAAACGGAGAAATAAATGGAGAAACGAAGAAATAAACCGAGAAACGGAGAAAGAAACGGAGAAACGAACAAAGAAACGGAGAAACGAAGAAAGAAACGGAGAAACGAAGAAATAAACCAAGAAACGGAGAAAGAAACGGAGAAAGAAACGGAGAAACGAACAAAGAAACGGAGAAACGAAGAAAGAAGCGGAGAAACGAACAAAGAAACGGAGAAACGTTTCTCCGTTTCTCCGTTTCTCGGTTTCTCCGTTTCTCCGTTACTCGGTTTCTCCGATTCTCGGTTTCTCCGTTTCTCCGTTTCTCGGTTTCTCCGTTTCTCGGTTTCTCCGTTTCTCCGTTTCTCCGTTTTTTGTTCGTTTCTCCGTTTCTTTCTTCGTTTCCCGTTTCTTTCTTCGTTTCTCCGTTTCCTTTTTCGTTTCTTTCTTCGTTTTTCCGTTTCCTTTTTCGTTTCTTTCTTCGTTTCTCCGTTTCTTTCATCGTATCTCCGTTTCTTTGTTCGTTTCTCCGTTTCTATGTTCGTTTCTCCGTTTCTTTGTTCGTTTCTCCGTTTCTTTTGTTTCGTTTCTCCGTTTCTTTGTTCGTTTCTCCGTTTCTTTGTTCGTTTCTCCGTTTCTTCGTTTCTTTGTTCGTTTCTCCGTTTCTTTCTTCGTTTCTCCGTTTCTTTGTTCGTTTCTCCGGTTCTTTGTTCGTTTCTCCGTTTCTTTGTTCGTTTCTCCGTTTCTTTCTTCGTTTCTCCGCTTCTTTGTTCGTTTCATCGTTTCTCCGTTTCTCCGTTTCGATTTAATGATTATATTATTTATAATTTCTATTATAAATCATTTGATCTATAGTTGAATTAGACACTAATACTCTAAATACATATTTAATATATTTTTTAACCACTTTAGCCTCCAGAAGAATTTTATTTATACTATTTACTATATATAATAATTTACACAGAATCGGAAATAAATCTAATTATTTATTTATAATAATTACTTTTTTTTCACTTATCTTAAAAATTGGGATGTACTCTTTAAATGTTCGATTCATTTCTTTAATTTATTCATTAAATTGAATTAATCTATTCTTTATAATAACTTTAATAAAATTAATCCCTATAATTATTATAGAACTCATATTAAAATTTAATAATGAAATTTATTTTATTTGCCTAATTAATGTAATTATTGCCCCTATCATTTGCTTAAACAAAAAAATCAATCATAATAATTATAGGATATTCATCTGTTATACAAATATCTATTATAGTTATTTTATTAATAATTAACAAAAATACATTTTTAACATATTTCATTTTATATTCAATAATTTCTTTAATTTTAATTTTTATATTTAAAATAATAAAGATTAACTCTTCTTCCTTATTTAATATATTAACCTATAATAAAGGAAAAATTATTTTATACTCAATAATTATTATGTACACAAATTTCCCACCTATAGCACTCTTTATACTGAAATAAATCGTCCTTGAAACATTAATAAATTCAAGAATAAAATTTATACTTTTAATAATTGTATATCGTTTTATAAGGTTAATTACATCATGAAATTATTTAAATATATCCTTCTTATATTTTTTCCCTTCAATTAAATAAAAAATATATAACAAAATTAACCTTAATTTTCTAAACTATTATCTATTTATAATTTTTTTAATATTTATATTTATATTTATAATATACTGATTGTACTAATTTTTAACATAATTAATATATGTATTCAACAAATCACAAAAATATTGGGATATTATATTTCATATCAGCTATATGATCTGGTATAATTGGTTCTTCTTTAAGGATACTAATTCGAATAGAATTAAATAGGCCAGGAACTTGAATTGATAACGACCAAATTTATAACTCAATTGTAACATCACATGCTTTTGTAATAATTTTTGTTATAGTTTTACCGTTTATAATCGGAGGATTCGGAAACTGAATAATTCCCTTAATAATTGGATCCCCTGATACAGCATTTCCCCGAATAAATAATATAAGATTGTGACTAATCCCCCCTTCATTATTACTTTTAATTCTTACAACACTATTATTCCCAGGCTCGGGAACTGGATGAACAATCTACCCTCCTTTGTCATCAAATCTTTATCACCCATCTTCATCTATAGACTTAACAATTTTTTCTTTGCATACTAGTATTGCAGGTATCTCTTCAATTATAGGATCTATTAATTTTATTGTTACAATTCTTAAAATAAAAAATAATGCTTTAAAATTCGATCAAATATCCTTATTTGCTTGGCCAGTATTAATTACTACAATTTTGCTTCTTCTCTCACTACCTGTATTAGCCGGAGCTATTACTATGTTATTAACAGACCGAAATTTAAATACTTCCTTCTTTGATCCTACTGGGGGAGGGGACCCAATTTTATTTCAACATTTATTTTGATTTTTTGAGCATCCTGAAGTCTATATTTTAATTTTACCCGGGTTTGGATTAATCTCCCATATCATTTTCAATGAAAGAGGGAAAAAGGAAACTTTTGGGAACCTAGGGATAGTTTATGCAATACTCGGAATTGGATTTCTAGGATTTATTGTGTGAGCACATCACATATTCACAGTAGGCTTAGATGTACACACACGAGCTTATTTCACTTCGGCAACTACAATCATTGCAATTCCCACAGGAATCAAAGTATTTAGATGACTAGCTACGTACTACGGGTCAAAACTTATTATTAATCCTTCTATTATTTGATAATTTGGCATTATTTTTTTATTTACAATAAGAGGATTAAGAGGAATTATATTATCAAACTCATCTATTGATATTATACTACATGATACATACTATGTTGTCTCTCATTTCCACTATGTACTGTCAATAGGAGCAGTATTTTCTATTATTGCTTCATTAATTCATTGATTCCCTTTATTCACAGGATTTACCCTAAATCAATTTTATCTTAAAACACAATTTTATATAATATTTATTGGGGTAAATATAACTTTTTTCCTTCAGCATTTTTTAGGAATGATAGGAATACCTCGACGTTATTCAGATTACCCGGATTCCTACTACTGTGAAAATTTATTATCATCTATTGGCTCAATAATTTCATTCAAAAGAATAATTTTACTCTTGTTTATTATATTGGAGAGATTTATAACTATATTTAAATTTAATCAATCATCACTAGAATGACCCCAAAACTTTTCCCCAAAAGACCACTCATTCCTCTCTATTCCTCTAATTATTAAAAACAAATCTTAATATGGCAGATTAGTGCATGAATTTAAGATTCATTTATAAAATTTAATATTTTTATTAAAAATGTCCCATTGAAAAATAATTAATTTCCAAGACCCCAATTCGCCATATGCCGATAATTTAAATCTTTTTCACAACTTCACAATAATTATTATAATTATAATCTCTTCATTAACTCTAATAATTATATTAGATATTTTTACTAATAAATTTATCAATCGATTTTTACTTAAAAATCATCATATTGAAATTGTATGAACTTTACTCCCAATAATAATTTTAGGAGTAATTGCACTTCCTTCTTTAAAAACCCTATATTTTATTGATGAACTATGAATACCCGTATACTTAACAATCAAATCAATTGGGCACCAATGATATTGATCCTATGAATACCCAGAATTTAATAATTTAAATTTTGACTCCTATATAGATAAAGATTTAAATAATATTTACATTTTTCGTCTCCTAGACGTAGACAATCGAATAATTATTCCATCTAATACACTAATTCGAATATTAACAACATCAAACGACGTAATTCACTCTTGAACTGTTCCGTCTTTAGGCTTAAAAATGGACTCAGTACCAGGGCGAATTAACCAAATAAATTTAATTACTAATCGACCTGGAGTATTTTTCGGAAAATGTTCTGAAATCTGCGGAGCTAATCACAGATTTATGCCAATTGTTGTGGAAAGAACTAATTATTCAAACTTTATTAATTGAATTAACAACCAAAATTAAATTTTAACCTACTCATACAATATTTAATTAAATCAAATCATTAGATGTCTGACAAAAGAATTGATTTTTTAAATCAAATTATAGTAATAAATTACTTCTAATGATTAAATAAACTTAATAAAAATTAGTTAAATCTATAACATTAAATTGTCATTTTAAAATTATTAATCTCCTTTTATTAATTAATCGGGATTTGTTAATTTACCGTTTCCTATTTTAATCGCGTATAATTTATGTAATTTATTATTGAATGTTTAAAAAGTGTTACATGTTGCCATAAAAATGGATGGAATTTTATTAAATTATAGTATATCGATCACGACCTGTCAGAAAGCGAGTTTTCAATTTTGGAGAATTAATAGAGTTGCGTTATTTTAAAAGAAAAATTGTTATTTTACGTAAAAATTTGCTCCTTTATTAACGAATCAAAGAAATAGCCCAACCAGACAAATATAATCTTATCAGCTATATGCAAATCAAATTTCGCAAATAATACTGCGAAATAATTATTTCAGCATTGTTTCAACAATTTTTGTATTATTTTGTACCTGATAAATTTTATTCGTAATTAAAAAAGACGAGTAGTAAGAGGTTAACCTATTTGCATCCAAGCGCGGAATAATCCGCGAGTCGTGACTGTCAGCTATCACCGAGCGCGTAATAATACGCGAGTCGGGACTGTCAGCTATCACCGAGCGCGGAATAATCCGCGAGCCTACAACTCCCATTTTACCAGTTGCGACAGACCACGTTTAACCACTTTTGAGAACTTTTTGGTTCCATCAGTTTGATATACACCACTGTATTCTAAATAAGTTTTGCTCTTTTGTGAAAATCTTTCAAACTGCCACTATGAGTAAGTGCTGTCAATCTATATTTAAATTAAAGAAATCGAAATTTAGAAAACAATATTATTCGATAATTTAATCTAAAATTTAGTTACCCCAATGAGTTTTGAGTATCTCGATTCGGATTCAAGTATCGAGGCACAACATCCTAAAAAACGTTGCTGGAGAATCTCATCGAGTGATGATAGCGAAAATGAACAGTGCAGCAGTTTAATAAATCAAGAGTACGTGTGGAAAGCCGAAAATCATATTCCCATTATACATGATTTTTCAAGTGGAGGTGGAGCAACAGTAAATACACGAGGTTTGTCGAGAAGGGAGGTTTTTGAATTATTTTTCAACAAGGAGTTGATAACAAAAATAATTACAGAAACAAATAAATACGGCGCAAGCGACGCAGAGTTTATACCACTTGAAGGCGACGAATTAAAAGTATTTATTGCTTTAAATATTTTAATGAGTCTAGTTTCCAAGCCCACGATTCAAAGCTATTGGACTACCGATAAAAGTATAGAAACTCCGTATTTTAAGAATATTATGAGCCGTAACCGATTTATTTCTATCTCGAAAAATTTACATTTTTCTAGTAAAAATAATCCTAACGATCCACTGATCAAAATTCGAGAAGTCACTGAAATAGTAAAAAAAACTTTCGTTCGCATGCATGTCCCAAATAAAAACATTTCCATTGATGAATCACTGATGTCGTGTAGAAGTCGTTTGCATTATATACAATTTATTCGAACAAAACGTGCGAGATTTGGTGTCAAGTTTTATAAACTCTGTGATTCACAATCTCGATACATACACAATTTCAATATATATACAGGAAAAGATAAAACTGACTCGGGATCTGCTAGCACAAATGTTGTGATCAATTTGTTGAAAGAGAGTGAATTATTGTACAAGGGGTATTGCTTGCAAGGGGAAACGAAACCGATATACTGGACAAAAGAGTTTAAAACCAACCGCAGTAATTGATTACAATCAATACATGGGTGGAGTTGGTGTTGGCGACCGAATGTTAAGTAAATTTCTCACTACGCGCAGGTGCAGAAAAGCCTATAAAAAAATATTTTTCTATTTTCTTGACATGATGCTGCTGAACAGTTACGTAATCTTTAAAAATCATAAGCAAGATCGAGCGTTTCATGTGTATAAACAGCTATTAGCCGAAGAAATTGTTGATAAATACTTGGCCAACGTAAATGTAAATAAGACACCTGTCAATGATTCCATTACGCGATTTACTGGCAGACATTTTCCTGTACGGATACCTGCAACTCCAGCAAAGAGAAATAGAACATCGAGACGATGCGTTGTATGCTTGAGCAAGTCAATTCGAAGACAGACAGTCTTTAAATGTGATGTTTGTGATGAAGCATTATGTATTGACCACTTTAAAGAATTCCACGAAAATTAATTCATTTGAATTTAAATAAATTTATTCTATGTATAAAAAAATATTTGTTCTTACTTCTTTGTAAAAAAAAGAAATGTAAAATGCGATATTTGCTATACAATATTGTGTATTAATCGTTTTAAACTGTATATTGTTAATAAACTCGGTAAATAATTTTGATGCTCGTTACTGCACATAACGTCACTGATGTTTGAACGCGGCAGCTTAAGCAGAGCGATGATGCAAATGGGTTAAATAAAATGACGAGGTAATGAATTTCATAATTTTGTATTATTTATTAACCTTTAGAATACAAGGTTTGGTATTTTAACGAAGGTATAAAGAAACATGAAAACTGTCTTTGGAAACATATTATGGACTATTATAAACGATGTAATGGAAAGAAGTAAGAGGAGTGTATCTGATAAGAGTGGAATAAACTGAATTCGAAGGAAGAATGCTAATGGGTGAGATTATTTCTTGGGATATATCGATTAATGTGTCTTTTTCTTGCAGTTTTTCTGCTTTTTAT
>NC_135051.1:4220743-4278243 GCF_051014685.1 Ptiloglossa arizonensis | reverse complement strand
AAATTATATTAATTGTTAAATAAATATTATGAAATAACCACTTTTTATTGTTTTATTTCTATCATCTGAATTCTACTATTGACCCTCTGACTAGAATGATACATAAAATTTCTAAAATGACACTTTAATTGAAACCAAAATAGAGGTAAATTATTGTTAATAATTTCATTGGATTAAATCTCCAATTAATTGCATATTGTACTATATATTGTAGCATAATACAATATAATTAATTTCGAATTAATAGCTTGATTTAATAAATATATATATATTCTATACACCAATTTGGAGAGATATTTATTAATATATATAGTATAATAAAATCATTGATTTATCTTTATACTGAATATATAATATTTTTAAAAACCATATAAACTTCGGTATTAGTTAAATTATAAAACTTAATTTGCTATTAAAAATCAATAATAAAATTGTACCTATATTTTCATAATTTAGAAATAAAATGATTTTAATCATTTTAAAAGAATTAGAAATTCTTTTTATTTTATTTCTGTCTAAAAATACAAAATATGCATTATCCTAATATTTTCAATATTATACTGTTTAAGCTATTTAAACAATACAAATTTAATAAAAACGTCCCTATCAAAAATAAAATATACCACTCTATTATATTAATAATATTAAATTTTACCCCTTCAATTAATTTTCTTAATCTTATTAATCAATAAATGTTTAAACTATTTTTAGGAATTATTAAAAATTCCTCTTAATAAATAACCAACTAGATATAATTTTAACACTATATACTTATCAATCCCCCCCACAGGAGTAACATACATTCACATAAATATATTTATAAATATTCATCCATAAAAAAATATAAATAGTAATATTATAACTATAGACCTTACCATATAACTATTTTCCCCAAATTTACTAAAGGTCTAAAATTTAAGTCTTTATTAAATAAAACCCAACTAATCAAACGAATTGTATAAGAAATAGTCAAAAAGGTAGAGATATATTTAAATTAAATAGAGATTATAATTAAATTATATTTTTCCATACAAAAATATTCTAAAAATATATCTTTAGAATAAAATCCAGACGAAAAAGGAAACCCTACCAAATTCAATAAACACAAAATCATAATTATCCTCTTTATAGGAAAAATTTTAACTAAACCGCCATATTTCCGCATATCTTGATTTCCTATTATTCTATGGATAAAATCCCCTGCACATATAAATATATTAGATTTAAATAAAGCATGCACAATTAAATGAAAAAAAGCCAAATCTCGGTACCCTAATCTCAAAATTATTAGAATAAACCCTAATTGACTCAAAGTAGAAAAAGCAAATTTTTTTTTAAATCATACTCAAAATTTGCTATTAAACCCGCCATTAATATGGTTAAACTAGAAATTAATGTTAATAAGAAATTTATATTATACATTATAATTATATTTCTATATCCAATTAATAAATGAACTGCAGTAACTAAAGTTGAAGAATGAACTAAAGAAGAAACGGGTAGGAGCAGTTATCGCAGCAGGTAATCAAGAAGAAAACGGTATTTGAGCTCTTTAGTTATTCCACAAATTAATAATATCAAAATCATACAGCCTCCTATACTATCAATCAATATATATCCCCAAGAACCCCTAACTGAAGCCAAAACAATTAAAATTAATAAACACACATCACCTACTCGATTACATAAAACCAATAAGTTACCAAACAAAATGAAATTAATCCTAAACCATCCCATCCAACTAAAATACTTAAAATTCTAGGCCTTATAATTATAATACATATAGATATAATAAATAATAATAACATATATTTATACCGATCAATATATATATATATCACCCTCTATATATCCAACCCTACAAATTACAATCATCGATGAAATTAATAAAACTACTCCTAAATATATTAAACTCATAAAATCTAAATAAATTGAAAAATTTAACATTATCCTATTTAAATTTATTAAAATCACTCCATAATGAAATCAATTTTTGTCAAATAAAAATATAAACTTAGAAATATAAAACTCACCCTATTAATAAATATTAAAATAAGACTATATAAAAAAAAATTCATAATTTAAAATAAAATTTATACCTTTGATTCCAGAAATCAATAATTTTAATAAACTATTTAAACTTAATTATAAAACAATACTATATTTAAAAATATAAAATTTAGAGGGATTCAATGTATTAAAACTATTATATAATTAAATACTGAATAGTTATTTATATACATGTAAAAATAATTACCTTTCCCATGAAAAATATAAATAAACATATATATATTGAATATAAAAAATTTAAAAAACATATAAAAAAAAAATAGAATTACTAACATTTTCAACCAAATAATTAAATTAATTAATAAAAATACCTCTCCAATTAAAATTAAAGAAATAGGAACTGATCCATTTCTCCGTTTCTTTCTTCGTTTCTCCGTTTCTCCGTTTCTCCGTTTCTCCGTTTCTCCGTTTCTCCGTTTCTCCGTTTCTCCGTTTCTCCGTTTCTCCGTTTCTCCGTTTCTCCGTTTCTCCGTTTCTCCGTTTCTCCGTTTCTCCGTTTCTCCGTTTCTCCGTTTCTCCGTTTCTCCGTTTCTCCGTTTCTCCGTTTCTCCGTTTCTCCGTTTCTCCGTTTCTCCGTTTCTCCGTTTCTCCGTTTCTCCGTTTCTCCGTTTCTCCGTTTCTCCGTTTCTCCGTTTCTCCGTTTCTCCGTTTCTCCGTTTCTCCGTTTCTCCGTTTCTCCGTTTCTCCGTTTCTCCGTTTCTCCGTTTCTCCGTTTCTCCGTTTCTCCGTTTCTCCGTTTCTCCGTTTCTCCGTTTCTCCGTTTCTCCGTTTCTCCGTTTCTCCGTTTCTCCGTTTCTCCGTTTCTCCGTTTCTCCGTTTCTCCGTTTCTCCGTTTCTCCGTTTCTCCGTTTCTCCGTTTCTCCGTTTCTCCGTTTCTCCGTTTCTCCGTTTCTCCGTTTCTCCGTTTCTCCGTTTCTCCGTTTCTCCGTTTCTCCGTTTCTCCGTTTCTCCGTTTCTCCGTTTCTCCGTTTCTCCGTTTCTCCGTTTCTTTCTTCGTATCTCCATTTATTTCTCCGTTTCTCCGTTTATTTCTCCGTTTCTCCGTTTATTTCTTCGTTTCTTTGTTCGTTTCTCCGTTTCTTTGTTCGTTTCTCCGTTTCTTTCTTTGTTTCTCCGTTTCTTTCTTCGTTTCTCCGGTTCTCTCTTCGTTTCTCCGTTTCTTTGTTCGTTTCTCCGTTTCTTTCTCCGTTTCTCGGTTTATTTCTTCGTTTCTCTATTTATTTCTCCGATTCTCCGTTGCTTTCTTCGTTTCTCCGTTTCTTTCTTCGTTTCTCCGGTTCTCTCTTCGTTTCTCCGTTTCTTTGTTCGTTTCTCCGTTTCTTTCTCCGTTTCTCGGTTTATTTCTTCGTTTCTCCATTTATTTCTCCGATTCTCCGTTTCTTTCTTCGTTTCTCTGTTTCCTTCTTCGTTTCTCCGTTCCTTTGTTCGATTCTCCGTTTCGTTCTTCGTTTCTCCATTTATTTCTTCGTTTCTCCACTTATTTCTCCGATTCTCCGTTTCTTTCTTCGTTTCTCTGTTTCTTTCTTCGTTTCTCCGTTTCTTTGTTCGTTTCTCCGTTTCTTTCTTCGTTTCTTCGTTTCTCCGTTTCTTTCTTCGTTTCTCCGTTTCTTTCTTCGTTTCTCCGTTTCTTTCTTCGTTTCTCCGTTTCTTTCTTCGTTTCTCCGTTTATTTCTTCGTTTCTCCATTTATTTCCCCGTTTCTCCGTTTCTCGGTTTATTTCTTCGTTTCTCCATTTATTTCTCCGATTCTCCGTTTCTTCTTCGTTTCTTCGTTTCCTTCTTCGTTACTCCGTTTCTTTCTTCGTTTCTCCGTTCCTTTCTTCGTTCCTCCGTTTCTTTCTTCGTTTCTCCGTTTCTTTCTTCGTTTCTCCGTTTATTTCTTCGTTTCTCCATTTATTTCTTCGTTTCTCCATTTATTTCTCCGATTCTCCGTTTCTTTCGTCGTTTCTTCGTTTCCTTCTTCGTTACTCCGTTTCTTTCTTCGTTTCTCCGTTCCTTTCTTCGTTCCTCCGTTTCTTTCTTCGTTTCTCCGTTTCTTTCTTCGTTTCTCTGTTTATTTCTTCGTTTCTCCATTTATTTCTCCGTTTCTCCGTTTCTTTCTTCGTTTCTCCGTTTCTTTGTTCGTTTCTCCGTTTCTTTGTTCGTTTCTCCGTTTCTGTCTTCGTTTCTCCGTTTCTTTGTTCGTTTCTCCGTTTCTTTCTCCGTTTCTCCATTTATTTCTTCGTTTCTCCACTTATTTCTCCGATTCTCCGTTTCTTTCTTCGTTTCTCAGTTTCTTTCTTCGTTTCTCCGTTTCTTTCTTCGTTTCTCCGTTTCTTTCTTCGTTTCTCCGTTTCTTACTTCGTTTCTCCGTTTCTATCTTCGCTTCTCCGTTTCTTTCTTCGTTACTCCGTTTATTTCTTCGTTTCTCCGTTTCCTTCTTCGTTTCTCCGTTTATTTCTTCGTTTCTCCATTTATTTCTCCGTTTCTTCGTTCCTTTCTTCGTTTCTCCGGTTCTCTCTTCGTTTCTCCGTTTCTTTGTTCGTTTCTCCGTTTCTTTCTCCGTTTCTCGGTTTATTTCTTCGTTTCTCTATTTATTTCTTCGTTTCTTCATTTATTTCTTCGTTTCTCCGTTTCTTTCTTCGTTTCTCCGTTTCTATGTTCGTTTCTCCGTTTCTTTGTTCGTTACTCCGTTTCTTTTTTCGTTTCTCCGTTTCTTTCTTCGTTTCTCCATTTATTTCTCCGATTCTCCGTTTCTTTCTTCCTTTCTCCGTTTCTTTGTTCGTTTCTCCTTTTCTTTGTTCGTTTGTTCGTTTCTTTGTTCGTTTTTCCGTTTCTTTCATCGTTTCTCTGTTTCTTTGTTCGTTTCTCTGTTTCTTTCTTCGTTTCTCCGTTTCTTCCTTCGTTTCTTCGTTTCTCCGTTTCTCCGTTTCTCCGTTTCTCCGTTTCTCCGTTTCTCCGTTTCTCCGTTTCTCCGTTTCGATTAAATGATTATAATAGTTATAATTTCTATTATAAATCATTTGAGCTATAGTTAAACTATACACTAATACTCTAAATACATATTTAATATATTTTTTAATCTCTTTAGCCTCCAGAAGAATTTTATTTATACTATTTACTGTATATAATAATTTACACAGAATCGGAAATAAATCTAATTATTTATTTATAATAATTATTTTTTATTCCCTTATTTTACCAGAAATTTCGATTCTTCGTGTATTAGTCAAATGTTAAATTGATATATCTCATAGACAATTATTACTTTCCATGTTTTAAAACTTTAAGAAACATCTCTTTACTTTGAAGTTCGATCAAAATCAATTGCTAGAGGCGAATCAATCATTTTTAATGCATAAATAAGATGCGCATTGTTCGATCAATATAGGGAACATGCGTAAATGTTAATAACAATCGCTGAAATGAACAAACATTCACTGAAACCGTTCGCCTTCGCACACTTCGCAATATCTTGACATTTATTTATCATAATTATTAACAACCGTCGTTGGACCGTAGATTAAACAATTTTTGACAATGTTTCGGTATAAAAAGCCATCAATTTCTTGAAATATTTGGTTAGATCGAACAAATACGATCGAAGAAGCCGTGGGATAAAATAAATGAATATTTCTCTACATATCGGAATTATAGTTTGTATGTATGCAAATATATTCTGAACCCGCAGTTACAAATCCCTGTAACGTGGTAATAACATGGGTTGCCATCTATTGGAGAAAGGGTTAAACTACACTTAAGGGGTGAAAACACCTGGCGGAGAAACGCTCAAGTTTGTCGAGGAATTGTTCTAATTTCCACAAATAGATGGCGCGACAAGTACAATTTACCGACATTAGAGATAAGTATTTCCATTTGTATGATATTCCCTACCGTGCGATAAAATAAATAAATACTTTTGTTCAAACCGTTGTATCTTTCGAATAAATGTAAAATTAAACCTTCCACGGTAAATTTTATTCTTGAATTTATTAATGTTTCTAGGACGATTTATTTCAGTATAAAGAGTGCTATAGGTGGGACATTTGTGTACATAATAATTATTGAGTATAAAATAATTTTTCTTTTATAAGAGGTTAATATATTAAAGAAGGAAGAAGAGTTAATCTTTATTATTTTAAATATAAAAATTACAATTAAAGAAATTATTGAATATAAAATGAAATATCTTAAAAATGTATTTTTGTTAATTATTAATAAAATAACTATAATAGATGTTTGTATAACAGATGAATATCCTATAATTATTATGATTGATTTTTTTGTTTAAGCAAATGATAGGGGCAATAATTACATTAATTAGGCAAATAAAATAAATTTCATTATTAAATTTTAATATGAGTTCTATAATAATTACAGGGATTAATTTTATTAAAGTTATTATAAAGAATAGATTAATGCAATTTAATGAATAAATTAAAGAAATGAATCGAACATTTTAAGAGTACATCCCAATTTTTAAGATAAGTGAAAAAAAAATAACTATTATAAATAAATAATTAGATTTATTTCCGATTCTGTGTAAATTATTATATATAGTAAATAGTATAAATAAAATTCTTCTGTAGGCTAAAGAGATTAAAAAATATATTAAATATGTATTTAGAGTATTAGTGTCTAATTTAACTATAGATCAAATGATTTATAATAGAAATTATAAATATTATAATCATTTAATCGAAACGGAGAAACGGAGAAACGGAGAAACGATGAAACGAAGGAAGAAACGGAGAAACGAAGAAAGAAACGGAGAAATGAAGAAAGAAACGGAAAAATGAAGAAAGAAACGAAGAAACGAAGAAAGAAACGGAGAAACGAAGAAATAAACCGAGAAACGGAGAAAGAAACGGAGAAACGTACAAAGAAATGGAGAAACGAGAAAGAAACGGAGAAACGAAGAGAGAAACGGAGAAACGGAGAAATAAATAGAGAAACGAAGAAATAAACGGAGAAACGAAGAAAGAAAAGGAGAAACGAAGAAAGAAACGGAGAAACAAAGAAAGAAACGGAGAAACGAAGAAATAAACCGAGAAATGGAGAAACAAACGGAGAAACAAACAAAGAAACGGAGAAACGAAGAAAGAAACGGAGAAACGAAGAAAGAAACGGAGAAACGAAGAAATAAACCGAGAAATGGAGAAACAAACGGAGAAACAAACAAAGAAACGGAGAAACGAAGAAAGAAACGGAGAAACGAAGAAAGAAACGGAGAAACGAAGAAAGAAACGGAGAAACGAACAAAGTAACGGAGGAACGAACAAAGAAACGGAGAAACGAAGAAAGAAACGGAGAAACAAAGAAAGAAACGGAGAAACGACGAAAGAAACGGAGAAACGAAGAAAGAAACGGAGAAACGAAGAGAGAATCGGAGAAACGAACAAAGAGACGGAGAAACGAAGAAAGAAACGGAGAAACGAAGAAAGAAAGGGAGAAACGAAGAAAGAAGCGGAGAAACGAAGAAAGAAACGGAGAAACGAAGAAAGAAACGGAGTAACGAAGAAAGAAACGAAGAAACGAAGAAAGTAACGGAGGAACGAACAAAGAAACGGAGAAACGAAGAAAGAAACGGAGAAACAAAGAAAGAAACGCAGAAAAGAACAAAGAAACGGAGAAACGACGAAAGAATCGGAGAAACGAACAAAGAGACGGAGAAACGAAGAAAGAAACGGAGAAACGGAGAAATAAATGGAGAAACGAAGAAATAAACCGAGAAACGAAGAAGGAATCGGAGAAACGAACAAAGAAACGGAGAAACGAAGAAAGAAACGGAGTAACGAAGAAAGAAACGAAGAAACGAAGAAAGAAACGGAGAATCGGAGAAATAAATGGAGAAACGAAGAAAAACCGAGAAACGGAGAAAGAAACGGAGAAACGAAGAAAGAAACGGAGAAACAAAGAAAGAAACGGAGAAACGAAGAAATAAACGGAGAAACGAAGAAAGAAAAGGAGAAACGAAGAAAGAAACGGAGAAACAAAGAAAGAAACGGAGTAACGAAGAAAGAAACGAAGAAACGAAGAAAGAAACGGAGAAACGAACAAAGAAACGGAGAAACGAACAAAGAAACGGAGAAACGAAGAAAGAAACCGAGAAACGAAGAAAGAAACGGAGTAACGAAGAAAGAAACGGAGAAACGAAGAAAGAAACGGAGAAATGAAGAAATAAACGGAGAAACGAAGAAAGAAAGGGAGAAACGAAGAAAGAAGCGGAGAAACGAAGAAAGAAACGGAGAAACGAAGAAAGAAACGGAGTAACGAAGAAAGAAACGAAGAAACGAAGAAAGTAACGGAGGAACGAACAAAGAGACGGAGAAACGAAGAAAGAAACGGAGAAACGAAGAGAGAAACGGAGAAACGGAGAAATAAATAGAGAAACGAAGAAATAAACGGAGAAACGAAGACAGAAAAGGAGAAACGAAGAAAGAAACGGAGAAACAAAGAAAGAAACGGAGAAACGAAGAAATAAACGGAGAAACGAAGAAAGAAAAGGAGAAACGAAGAAAGAAGCGGAGAAACAAAGAAAGAAACGGAGTAACGAAGAAAGAAACGAAAAAACGAAGAAAGAAACGGAGAAACGAACAAAGAAACGGAGAAACGAACAAAGAAACGGAGAAACGAAGAAAGAAACCGAGAAACGAAGAAAGAAACGGAGTAACGAAGAAAGAAACGGAGAAACGAAGAAAGAAACGGAGAAATGAAGAAATAAACGGAGAAACGAAGAAAGAAAGGGAGAAACGAAGAAAGAAGCGGAGAAACGAAGAAAGAAACGGAGAAACGAAGAAAGAAACGGAGTAACGAAGAAAGAAACGAAGAAACGAAGAAAGTAACGGAGGAACGAACAAAGAAACGGAGAAACGAAGAAAGAAACGGAGAAACAAAGAAAGAAACGCAGAAAAGAACAAAGAAACGGAGAAACGACGAAAGAATCGGAGAAACGAACAAAGAGACGGAGAAACGAAGAAAGAAACGGAGAAACGGAGAAATAAATGGAGAAACGAAGAAATAAACCGAGAAACGAAGAAAGAATCGGAGAAACGAACAAAGAAACGGAGAAACGAAGAAAGAAACGGAGTAACGAAGAAAGAAACGAAGAAACGAAGAAAGAAACGGAGAATCGGAGAAATAAATGGAGAAACGAAGAAAAACCGAGAAACGGAGAAAGAAACGGAGAAACGAAGAAAGAAACGGAGAAACAAAGAAAGAAACGGAGAAACGAAGAAATAAACGGAGAAACGAAGAAAGAAAAGGAGAAACGAAGAAAGAAACGGAGAAACAAAGAAAGAAACGGAGTAACGAAGAAAGAAACGAAGAAACGAAGAAAGAAACGGAGAAACGAACAAAGAAACGGAGAAACGAACAAAGAAACGGAGAAACGAAGAAAGAAACCGAGAAACGAAGAAAGAAACGGAGTAACGAAGAAAGAAACGGAGAAACGAAGAAAGAAACGGAGAAATGAAGAAATAAACGGAGAAACGAAGAAAGAAAGGGAGAAACGAAGAAAGAAGCGGAGAAACGAAGAAAGAAACGGAGAAACGAAGAAAGAAACGGAGTAACGAAGAAAGAAACGAAGAAACGAAGAAAGTAACGGAGGAACGAACAAAGAAACGGAGAAACGAAGAAAGAAATGGAGAAACAAAGAAAGAAACGCAGAAAAGAACAAAGAAACGGAGAAACGACGAAAGAAACGGAGAAACGAAGAAAGAAACGGAGAAACGAAGAGAGAATCGGAGAAACGAACAAAGAGACGGAGAAACGAAGAAAGAAACGGAGAAACGGAGAAATAAATGGAGAAACGAAGAAATAAACCGAGAAACGAAGAAAGAATCGGAGAAACGAACAAAGAAACGGAGAAACGAAGATAGAAACGGAGTAACGAAGAAAGAAACGAAGAAACGAAGAAAGAAACGGAGAATCGGAGAAATAAATGGAGAAACGAAGAAAAAACCGAGAAACGGAGAAAGAAACGGAGAAACGAACAAAGAAACGGAGAAACGAAGAAAGAAACGGAGAAACGAAGAGAGAAACGGAGAAACGGAGAAATAAATGGAGAAACGAAGAAATAAACGGAGAAACGAAGAAAGAAAAGGAGAAACGAAGAAGGAAACGGAGAAACAAAGAAAGAAACGGAGTAACGAAGAAAGAAACGAAGAAACGAAGAAAGAAACGGAGAAACGAACAAAGAAACGGAGAAACGAACAAAGAAACGGAGAAACGAAGAAAGAAACGGAGAAACGGAGAAATAAATGGAGATACGAAGATATAAACGGAGAAACGAACAAAGAAACGGAGAAACGAAGAAAGAAACCGAGAAACGAAGAAAGAAACGGAGTAACGAAGAAAGAAACGGAGAAACGAAGAAAGAAACGGAGAAATGAAGAAATAAACGGAGAAACGAAGAAAGAAAGGGAGAAGCGAAGAAAGAAGCGGAGAAACGAAGAAAGAAACGGAGAAACGAAGAAAAAAACGGAGTAACGAAGAAAGAAACGAAGAAACGAAGAAAGTAACGGAGGAACGAACAAAGAAACGGAGAGACGAAGAAAGAAACGGAGAAACGAAGAAAGAAACGGAGAAACAAAGAAAGAAACGCAGAAAAGAACAAAGAAACGGAGAAACGACGAAAGAAACGGAGAAACGAAGAAAGAAACGGAGAAACGAAGAGAGAATCGGAGAAACGAACAAAGAAACGGAGAACCGAAGAAAGAAACGGACAAACGGAGAAATAAATGGAGAAACGAAGAAATAAACGGAGAAACGAAGAAAGAAACGGAGAAACGAAGAAAGAAACGGACAAACGGAGAAATAAATGGAGAAACGAAGAAATAAACGGAGAAACGAAGAAAGAAACGGAGAAACGAAGAAAGAAACGGAGAAACGAAGAAAGTAACGGAGTAACGAAGAAAGAAACGAAGAAATGAAGAAAGAAACCGAGAAACGAACAAAGAAACGGAGAAACGAACAAAGAAACGGAGAAACGAAGAAAGAAACAGAGAAACGAACAAAGAATCGGAGAAACAAACAAAGAAACGGAGAAACGAAGAAAGCAACGGAGAAACGGAGAAATAAATGCAGAAACGAAGAAATAAACGAAGAAACGAAGACAGAAACGGAGAAACGAAGAAAGAAACGGAGAAACGAAGAAAGAAACGGAGAAACGATGAAAGAAACGGAGAAACGAAGAAAGAATCGGAGAAACGAAGAAAGAAACGAAGAAACGCAGAAAGAAACGGAGAAACAAAGAAAGAAACGGAGAAACGAAGAAAGAAACGGAGAATTGGAGAAATAAATGGAGAAACGAAGAAATAAACCGAGAAACGGAGAAATAAACGGAGAAACGAAGAAAGAAACGGATAAACGAAGAAAGAAACGGAGAAACGAACAAAGAAACGGAGAAACGGAGAAATAAATGGAGAAACGAAGAAAGATACGGAGAAACGAAGAAAGATACGGAGAAACGAAGAAAGAAACGGAGAAACGAAGAAAGAAACGGAGAAACGAACAAAGAAACAGAGAAACGGAGAAACCGAGAAACGGAGAAACGTTTCTCCGTTTCTTTGTTCGTTTTTCCGTTTCTCCATTTCACCGTTTCTCCGTTCTTCCGTTTCTCAGTTTTTCCGTTTCTCCGTCTCTCCGTTTCTCAGTTTCTCCGTTTCTCCGTTTCTCTGTTTCTCCGTTTCTCCGTTTCTCCGTTTCTCCGTTTCTCGGTTTCTCCGTTTCTCGGTTTCTCCGTTTCTCCGTTTCTCCGTTTCTCAGTTTTTCCGTTTCTCCGTTTCTCCGTTTCTCGGTTTCTCCGTTTCTCGGTTTCTCCGTTTCTCCGTTTCTCGGTTTCTCCGTTTCTCGGTTTCTCCGTTTCTCGGTTTCACCGTTTCTCCGTCTCTCCGTTTCTCCGTTTCTCCGTTTCTCGGTTTCTCGGTTTCTCCGTTTTTCCGTTTCTCGGTTTCTCGGTTTCCCCGTTTCTCCGTTTCTCGGTTTCCCCGTTTCTCCGTTTCTCCGTTTCTCGGTTTCTCCGATTCTCGGTTTCTCCGTTTCTCCGTTTCTCGGTTTCTCCGTTTCTCGGTTTCTCCGATTCACGGTTTCTCCGTTGCTCCGTTTCTCCGTTTCTCGGTTTCTCCGTTTCTCGGTTTCTCCGATTCACGGTTTCTCCGTTGCTCCGTTTCTCGGTTTCTCCGTTTCTCCGTATCTCGGTTTCTCCGTTTCTCCGTTTCTCCGTTTCTCCGTTTCTCCGTTTCTCCGTTTCTCGGTTTCTCCGTTTCTCCGTTTCTCGGTTTCTCCGAGTCTCGGTTTCTCCGTTTCTCCGTTTCTCCGTTTCTCGGTTTCTCTGTTTCTCCGATTCTCGGTTTCTCCAATTCTGGGTTTCTCCGCTTCTCCGTTTCTCCATTTCTCCGTTTCTCCGTTTCTCGGTTTCTCCGTTTCTCAGTTTCTCCGTTTCTCCGTTTCTCGGTTTCTCCGATTCTCGGTTTCTCCGTTTCTCCGTTTCCCGGTTTCTCCGTTTCTCCGTTTCTCCGATTCTCGGTTTCTCCAATTCTGGGTTTCTCCGCTTCTCCGTGTCTCGGTTTCTCCGTTTCTCCGTTTCTCGGTTTCTCCGTTTCTCCGTTTCTCGGTTTCCCCGTTTCTCCGTTTCTCGGTTTCTCGGTTTCTCCGTTTCTCGGTTTCTCCGTTTCTCCGTATCTCGGTTTCTCCGTTTCTCCGTTTCTCCGTTTCTCGGTTTTTCCGATTCTCGGTTTCTCCGTTTCTTCGTTTCTCGGTTTCTCCGTTTCTCCGTTTCTCCGATTCTCGGTTTCTCCAATTCTGGGTTTCTCCGCTTCTCCGTTTCTCGATTTCTCCGTTTCTCCGTTTCTCGGTTTCTCCGTTTCTCGGTTTCTCGGTTTCTCCGTTTCTCAGTTTCTCCGTTTCTCCGTTTCTCGGTTTCCCCGTTTCTCCGTTTCTCGGTTTCTCGGTTTCTCCGACTCTCGGTTTCTCCGTTTCTCCGTTTCCCGGTTTCTCCGTTTCTCCGTTTCTCCGATTCTCGGTTTCTCCAATTCTGGGTTTCTCCGCTTCTCCGTGTCTCGGTTTCTCCGTTTCTCCGTTTCTCGGTTTCTCCGTTTCTCCGTTTCTCGGTTTCCCCGTTTCTCCGTTTCTCGGTTTCTCGGTTTCTCCGTTTCTCGGTTTCTCCGTTTCTCCGTATCTCGGTTTCTCCGTTTCTCAGTTTCTCCGATTCTCCGTTTCTCGGTTTTTCCGATTCTCGGTTTCTCCGTTTCTCCGTTTCTCGGTTTCTCCGTTTCTCCGTTTCTCCGATTCTCGGTTTCTCCAATTCTGGGTTTCTCCGCTTCTCCGTTTCTCGATTTCTCCGTTTCTCCGTTTCTCGGTTTCTCCGTTTCTCGGTTTCTCGGTTTCTCCGTTTCTAAGTTTCTCCGTTTCTCCGTTTCTCGGTTTCCCCGTTTCTCCGTTTCTCGGTTTCTCGGTTTCTCCGTTTCTCGGTTTCTCCGATTCTCGGTTTCTCCGTTTCTCGGTTTCTCCGTTTCTCCGTTTCTCCGTTTCTCCGTTTCTCGGTTTCTCCGTTTCTCCGTTTCTCGGTTTCTCCGTTTCTCCGTTTCTCCGTTTGTCCGTTTCTCGGTTTCTCCGTTTCTCCGTTTCTCGGTTTCTCCGTTTCTCCGTTTCTCCGTTTCTCCGTTTCTCGGTTTCTCCGTTTCTCGGTTTCTCCGTTTCTCCGTTTCTCGGTTTCTCCGTTTCTCCGTTTCTCCGTTTCTCCGTTTCTCCGTTTCTCGGTTTCTCCGTTTCTCCGTTTCTCGGTTTCACCGTTTCTCCGTCTCTCCGTTTCTCCGTTTCTCCGTTTCTCGGTTTCTCGGTTTCTCCGTTTCTCGGTTTCTCCGATTCTCGGTTTCTCCGTTTCTCGGTTTCTCCGTTTCTCCGTTTCTCCGTTTCTCCGTTTCTCGGTTTCTCCGTTTCTCCGTTTCTCGGTTTCTCCGTTTCTCCGTTTCTCCGTTTGTCCGTTTCTCGGTTTCTCCGTTTCTCCGTTTCTCGGTTTCTCCGTTTCTCCGTTTCTCCGTTTCTCCGTTTCTCGGTTTCTCCGTTTCTCCGTTTCTCGGTTTCTCCGTTTCTCCGTTTCTCGGTTTCTCCGTTTCTCCGTTTCTCCGTTTCTCCGTTTCTCGGTTTCTCCGTTTCTCCGTTTCTCGGTTTCACCGTTTCTCCGTCTCTCCGTTTCTCCGTTTCTCCGTTTCTCGGTTTCTCGGTTTCTCCGTTTCTCCGTTTCTCCGTTTCTCGGTTTCTCGGTTTCCCCGTTTCTCCGTTTCTCGGTTTCCCCGTTTCTCCGTTTCTCCGTTTCTCCGTTTCTCTGTTTCTCGGTTTCTCCGTCTCTCCGTTTCTCGGTTTCTCCGTTTCTCCGTTTCTCCGTTTCTCCGTTTCTCCGTTTCTCCGTTTCTCCGTTTCTCCGTTTCTCAGTTTTTCCGTTTCTCCGTTTCTCAGTTTTTCCGTTTCTCAGTTTTTCCGTTTCTCCGTTTCTCCGTTTCTCGGTTTCTCCGTTTCTCCGTTTCTCCGTTTCTTCGTTTCTCCGTTTCTCGGTTTCTCCGCTTCTCTGTTTCTCGGTTTTTCCGTTTCTCCGTTTCACCGTTTTTTGTTCGTTCCTCCGTTTCTTTCTTCGATTCTTCGTTTCTCCACTTATTTCTCCGTTTCTCCGTTTCTTTGCTCGTTTCTCCGTTTCTGTGTTCGTTTCTCCGCTCCTTTCTTCGTTTCTCCGTTTATTTCTTCGTTTTTCCATTTATTTCTCCGTTTCTCCGTTTCTTTCTTCCTATCTCCGTTTCTTTGTTTGTTTCTCGGTTTCTTTCTTCGTTTCTTTCTTCGTTACTCCGTTTCTTTCTTCGTTTCTCCGTTTCTTTCTTCGTTTCTTCGTTTCTCCATTTCTTTCTTCGTTTCTCCATTTCTTTCATCGTTTCTCAGTTTCTTTGATCGTTTCTCCGTTTCTTCCTTCGTTCCTCCGTTTCTTTCTTCGTTTCTCCGTTTCTTCCTTCGTTTCTTCGTTTCTCCGTTTCTCCGTTTCTCCGTTTCTCCGTTTCTCCGTTTCTCCGTTTCGATTAAATGATTATAATAGTTATAATTTCTATTATAAATCATTTGAGCTATAGCTAAATTATACACTAATGCTCTGAATACATATTTAATATATTTTTTAATCTCTTTAGCCTCCAGAAGAATTTTATTTATACTATTTACTGTATATAATAATTTACACAGGATCGGAAATAAATCTAATTATTTATTTATGATAATTATTTTTTATTCACTTATTTTACCAAAAATTTCGATTCTTCATGTATTAATCAAATGTTAAATTGATATATCTCATAGACAATTATTATTTTCCATGTTTTAAAACTTTAAGAAACATCTCTTTACTTTGAAGTTAGATCAAAATCAATTGCTAGAGGCGAATCAATCATTTTTGATGCACAAATAAGATGCACATTGTTCGATCAATATAGGGAACATGCGTAAATGTTAATAACAATCGCTGAAATGAACAAACATTCACCGAAACCATTCGGCCTCGAAGATTTCGCAATATCTTGATGTTTGTTTATCATAATTATTAACAACCGTCGTAGGATCATACACTAGACAATTATTAACAATGTCCTAGTATAAATAATGGCTTTAAATATCATTTCGTTGAAATATTCCTTGTTCGAGAAGGAATTTTTCCTTGAGATCCAACTGACATTCTCAAGGCTACACGTATCGATTATCGATTCACAAGTATTTATCGCGGTGATTTTTCTATCTAAAAAAGCGATTAATTGAATTTTGGCACTTTTGTGTAAAAAATACCACTTCTACGCGTATTGTGTAAGTTATAAGAATTAAATAAATGTTAAATTAATGTATCTAATGAACAATTGTTAATTTCCGTGCTTTAAAACTATACGAAACACGTTTTAACGTGGAGTCTCGATCAAAATCAATTTCGATATGTTTCTTAATTAATTGCAATACATAAATAAGGTGTACATTGTTCGATCAATATAGGGAACATGCGTAAATGTTAATAACAATCGCTGAAATGAACAAACATTCACTGAAACCGTTCGCCTACGCAGACTTCGCAATATCTTGACATCTATTTATCATAATTATTAACAACCGTCGTTGGACCGTAGATTAAACAATTTTTGACAATGTTCCGGTATAAAAAGCCATCAATTTCTTGAAATATTTGGTTAGATCGAACAAATACGATCGAAGAAGCCGTGGGATAAAGTAAATGAATATTTCTCTACATATCGGAATTATAGTTTGTATGTATGCAAATATATTCTGAACCCGCAATTACAAATCCCTGTAACGTGGTAATTACATGGGTTGCCATCTATTGGAGAAAGGGTTAAACTACACTTAAGGGGTGAAAACACCTGGCGGAGAAACGCTCAAGTTTGTCGAGGAATTGTTCTAATTTCCACAAATAGATGGCGCGACAAGTACAATTTACCGACATTAGAGATAAGTATTTCCATTTATATGATATTCCCTACCGTGCGATAAAATAAATAAATTCTTTTGTACAAACTTTTCTATGTTTCATCTTTCGAATAAATGTAAAATTAAACCTTCCACGGGAAATTTTATTCTTGAATTTATTAATGTTTCTAGGACGATTTGTTTCAGTATAAAGAGTGCTATAGCAGGGAAATTTGTGTACATAATAATTATTGAGTATAAAATAATTTTTCTTTTCTAAGAGGTTAATATATTAAATAAGGAAGAAGAGTTAATCTTTCTTATTTTAAATATAAAAATTAAAATTAAAGAAATTATTGAATATAAAATGAAATATCTTAAAAATGTATTTTTGTTTATTATTAATAAAATAACTATAGTAGATGTTTGTATAACAGGTGAATATCCTATAATTATTATGATTGATTTTTTTGTTTAAGCAAATTATAGGGGCAATAATTACATTAATTAGGCAAATAAAATAAATTTCATTATTAAATTTTAATATGAGTTCCATAATAATTATAGGGATTAATTTTATTAAAGTTATTATAAAGAATAGATTAATTCAATTTAATGAATAAATTAAAGAAATGAATCGAACATTTTAAGAGAACATCCCAATTTTTAAGATAAGTGAAAAACAAATAACTATTATAAATAAATAATTAAATTTATTTCCGATTCTGTGTACATTATTATATATAGTAAACAGTATAAATAAAATTCTTCTGGAGGCTAAAGAGATTAAAAAATATATTAAATATGCATTTTGAGTATTAGTGTCTAATTTAACTATAGATCAAATGATTTATAATAGAAATTATAAATATTATAATCATTTAATCGAAACGGAGAAACGGAGAAACGGAGAAACGATGAAACGAAGGAAGAAACGGAGAAACGAAGAAAGAAACGGGGAAATGAAGAAAGAAACGAAGAAACGAAGAAAGAAACGGAGAAACGAAGAAATAAACCGAGAAACGGAGAAAGAAACGGAGAAACGAAGAAAGAAACAGAGAAACGAACAAAGAAACGGAGAAACGGAGAAATAAATGAAGAAACGAAGAAATAAACGGAGAAACGAAGAAAGAAAAGCAGAAACGAAGAAAGAAAAGCAGAAACGAAGAAAGAAACGGAGAAACGAAGAAAGAAACGCAGTAACGAAGAAAGAAACGAAGAAACGAAGAAAGAAACGGAGAAACGAAGAAAGAATCGGAGAAACGAACAAAGAAACGGAGAAACGAAGAAAGAAACGGAGAAAAGGACAAAGAAACGGAGAAAAGGACAAAGAAACGGAGAAACGAAGAAAGAAACGGAGAAACGAAGAAAGAAACGGAGAAACGAACAAAGAATCGGAGAAACGAACAAAGAAACGGAGAAACGAAGAAAGAAATGGAGAAACGGAGAAATAAACGAAGAAACGAAGAAAGAAACGGAGAAACAAACAAAGAAACGGAGAAACGAACAAAGAAACGGAGAAACGAAGAAAGAAACGGAGAAACGAAGAAAGAAACGAAGAAACGAAGATAGTAACGGAGAAACGAACAAAGAAACGGAGAAACGAAGAAAGAAACGGAGAAACGAAGAAAGAAACGGAGAAACAAAGAAAGAAACGGAGAAAAGAACAAAGAAACGGAGAAACGACGAAAGAAACAGAGAAACGAAGAAAGAAACGGAGTAACGAAGGAAGAAACGAACGAATGGAGAAAGAAACGGAGAAACGAACAAAGAAACGGAGAAACGAACAATGAAACGGAGAAACAAAGAAAGAAACGGAGAAAAGAACAAAGAAACGGAGAAACGAAGAAAGAAACGGAGAAACGAAGAAAGAAACGGAGAAACGAAGAAAGAATCGGAGAAACGAACAAAGAAACGGAGAAACGAAGAATGAAATGGAGAGACGGAGAAATAAATGGAGAAACGAAGAAATAAACGGAGAAACGAAGAAAGAAACGGAGAAACGAAGAAAGAAACGGAGAAACGAAGAAAGAAACGGAGAAACAAAGGAAGAAACGGAGAAACGAAGAAAGAAACGGAGAAACGAACAAAGAAACGGAGAAACGAACAAAGAAACGGAGAAACAAAGAAAGAAACGGAGAAAAGAACAAAGAAACGGAGAAACGAAGAAAGAAACGGAGTAACGAAGGAAGAAACGAAGGAATGGCGAAAGAAACGGAGAAACGAGCAAAGAAACGGAGAAACGAAGAAAGAAACGGAGAAACGAACAAAGAAACGGAGAAAAGGACAATGAAACGGAGAAAAGGACAAAGAAACGGAGAAACGAAGAAAGAAACGGAGAAACGAAGGAAGAAACGAAGAAACGAAGAAAGAAACGGAGAAACGAACAAAGAAACGGAGAAACAAAGGAAGAAACGGAGAAACGAAGAAAGAAACGGAGAAACGAAGAAAGAAACGGAGAAACGAAGAAAGAAAGGGAGAAACGGAGAAACAAATGGAGATACGAAAAAATAAACGGAGAAACGAAGAAAGAAACAGAGAAACGAAGAAAGAAACGGGGTAACGAAGAAAGAAACGAAGAAACGAAGAAAGAAACGAAGAAACGAAGAAAGAAACGGAGAATCGGAGAAATAAATGGAGAAACGAAGAACGAAACTGAGAAACGGAGAAAGAAACGGAGAATCGGAGAAATAAATGGAGAAACGAAGAAAGAAACGGAGTAACGAAGAAAGAAAAGGAGAAACGAAGAAAGAAACGGAGAAACGAAGAAAGAAATGGAGTAACGAAGAAAGAAACGAAGAAACGAAGAAAGAAACGGAGAAACAAACAAAGAAACGGAGAAACGAACAAAGAAACGGAGAAACGAACAAAGAAACGGAGAAACGGAGAAATAAATGGAGATACGAAGAAATAAACGGAGAAACGAAGAAAGAAACGGAGAAACGAAGAAAGAAACGGAGAAACGAAGAAAGAAACGAAGAAACGAAGAAAGTAACGGAGAAACGAACAAAGAAACGGAGAAACGAAGAAAGAAACGGAGTAACGAAGGAAGAAACGAAGGAATGGAGAAAGAAACGGAGAAACGAACAAAGAATCGGAGAAACGAAGAAAGAAACGGAGAAGCGAACAAAGAAACGGAGAAACAAAGAAAGAAACGGAGAAAAGAACAAAGAAACGGAGAAACGAAGAAAGAAACGGAGAAACGAAGAAAGAAACGGAGAAACGAAGAAAGAATCGGAGAAACGAACAAAGAAACGGAGAAACGAAGAAAGAAATGGAGAAACGGAGAAATAAATGGGGAAACGAAGAAATAAACGGAGAAACGAAGAAAGAAACGGAGAAACGAAGAAAGAAACGGAGAAACGAAGAAAGAAACGTAGAAACGAACAAAGAACCGGAGAAACAAAGGAAGAAACGGAGAAACGAAGAAAGAAACGGAGAAACAAACAAAGAAACGGAGAAACGAACAAAGAAACGGAGAAACGAACAAAGAAACGGAGAAACGAAGAAAGAAACGGGGTAACGAAGAAAGAAACGAAGAAACGAAGAACGAAACGGAGAAACGAACAAAGAAACGGAGAAACGAAGAAAGAAACGGAGAAACGGAGAAAGAAACGGAGAAACGGAGAAATAAATGGAGATACGAAGAAATAAACGGAGAAACGAAGAAAGAAACGAAGAAACGAAGAAAGAAACGGAGAATCGGAGAAATAAATGGAGAAACGAAGAACGAAACTGAGAAACGGAGAAAGAAACGGAGAATCGGAGAAATAAATGGAGAAACGAAGAAAGAAACGGAGTAACGAAGAAAGAAAAGGAGAAACGAAGAAAGAAACGGAGAAACGAAGAAAGAAATGGAGTAACGAAGAAAGAAACGAAGAAACGAAGAAAGAAACGGAGAAAAAAACAGAGAAACGGAGAAACGAACAAAGAAACGGAGAAACGAACAAAGAAACGGAGAAACGGAGAAATAAATGGAGATACGAAGAAATAAACGGAGAAACGAAGAAAGAAACGGAGAAACGAAGAAAGAAACGGAGAAACGAAGAAAGAAACGAAGAAACGAAGAAAGTAACGGAGAAACGAACAAAGAAACGGAGAAACGAAGAAAGAAACGGAGTAACGAAGGAAGAAACGAAGGAATGGAGAAAGAAACGGAGAAACGAACAAAGAATCGGAGAAACGAAGAAAGAAACGGAGAAACGAACAAAGAAACGGAGAAACAAAGAAAGAAACGGAGAAAAGAACAAAGAAACGGAGAAACGAAGAAAGAAACGGAGAAACGAAGAAAGAAACGGAGAAACGAAGAAAGAATCGGAGAAACGAACAAAGAAACGGAGAAACGAAGAAAGAAATGGAGAAACGGAGAAATAAATGGGGAAACGAAGAAATAAACGGAGAAACGAAGAAAGAAACGGAGAAACGAAGAAAGAAACGGAGAAACGAAGAAAGAAACGGAGAAACGAAGAAAGAAACGAAGAAAGTAACGGAGAAAGGAAGAAAGAAACGGAGAAACGAAGAAAGAAAGGGAGAAACGGAGAAACATATGGAGATACGAAAAAATAAACGGTGAAACGAAGAAAGAAACGGAGAAATGAAGAAAGTAACGGAGAAACGAAGAAAGAAACGGAGTAACGAAAACAGAAACGAAGAAACGAAGAAAGAAACGGAGAAACGAGCAAAGAAACGGAGAAACGAAGAAAGAAAGGGAGAAACGAGGAAAGAAACGGAGAAACGGAGAAATAATCGGAGAAACGAAGAAATAAACGGAGAAACGAAGAAAGAAACGGAGAAACGAAGAAAGACACGGAGTAACGAAGAAATAAACGGAGAAACGAAGAAAGAAACGGAGAAACGAACAAAGAACCGGAGAAACAAAGGAAGAAACGAAGAAACGAAGAAAGAAACGGAGAAACGAAGAAAGTAACGGAGTAGCGAAGAAAGAAACGAAGAGACGAAGAAAGAAACGGAGAAACGAAGAAAGAAACGGAGAAACGAAGAAAGAAAGGGAGAAACGGAGAAACAAATGGAGATACGAAAAAATAAACGGAGAAACGAAGAAAGAAACGGAGAAACGAAGAAAATAACGGAGAAACGAAGAAAGAAACGGAGAAACGAAGAAAGAAACGGAGTAACGAAGAAAGAAACGAAGAAACGAAGAAAGAAACGGAGAAACGAAGAAAGAAACGGAGAAACGAAGAAAGAAACGGAGAAACGAAGAAAGAAACGGAGTAACGAAGAAAGAAACAAAGAAACGAAGAAAGGAAAGGAGAAACGGAGAAACGAAGAAAGAAACGGAGAAACGAACAAAGAAACGGAGAAACGAACAAAGAAACGGAGAAACGAAGAAAGAAAAGGAGAAACGAACAAAGAATCGGAGAAACGAACAAAGGAACGGAGAAACGAAGAAAGAAGCGGAGAAACGGAGAAATAAATGGAGAAACGAAGAAATAAACGGAGAAACGAAGAAAGAAACGGAGTAACGAAGAAAGAAACGAAGAAACGAAGAAAGGAAAGGAGAAACGGAGAAACGAAGAAAGAAACGGAGAAACGAACAAAGAAACGGAGAAACGAACAAAGAAACGGAGAAACGAAGAAAGAAAAGGAGAAACGAACAAAGAATCGGAGAAACGAACAAAGGAACGGAGAAACGAAGAAAGAAGCGGAGAAACGGAGAAATAAATGGAGAAACGAAGAAATAAACGGAGAAACGAAGAAAGAAACGGAGAAACGAACAAAGAAACGGAGAAACGAACAAGGAAACGGAGAAACGGAGAAATAGATGGAGAAACGAAGAAACAAACGGAGAAGCGAAGAAAGAATCGGAGAAACGAAGAAAGAAACGGAGAAACGAAGAAAGAAACGGAGTAACGAACAAAGAAACGGAGAAACGAAGAAAGAAACGGAGAAACGAAGAAAGAAACGGAGAAACGAAGAAACGAAGAAAGAAACGGAGAAACGAAGAAACGAAGAAAGAAACGGAGAAACGAAGAAAGAAACGAAGAAACGAACAACGAAACGGAGAAACGAACAAAGAAACGGAGAAACGAAGAAAGAAACGGTTAACGAAGAAAGAGACGAAGTAACGAAGAAAGAAACGGAGAAACGAACAAAGAAACGGAGAAACGAACAAAGAACCGGAGAAACGAAGAAAGAAACGGAGAAACGGAGAAATAAATGGAGATACGAAGAAATAAACGGAGAAACGAAGAAAAAAACGGAGAAACGAAGAAAGAAACGGAGAAACGAAGAAAGAAACGGAGAAACGAAGAGTGAAACGGAGAAACGAAGAAAGAAACGGAGAAACGAAGAAAGAAACTGAGAAACGAAGAAAGAAACGGAGAATCGGAGAAATAAATGGAGAAACGAAGAAATAAACCGAGAAACTGAGAAAGAAACGGAGAAACGAAGAAATAAACCGAGAAACGAAGAAAGAAACGGAGAAACGAAGAAAGAAACGGAGAAACGAAGAAAGAAACGGAGTAACGAAGAAAGAAACGGAGAATCGGAGAAATAAATGGAGAAACGAAGAAAAAACCGAGAAACGGAGAAAGAAACGGAGAAACGAACAAAGAAACGGAGAAACGAAGAAAGAAACGGAGAAACGAAGAGAGAAACGGAGAAACGGAGAAATAAATGGAGAAACAAACAAAGAAACGGAGAAACGAACAAAGGAACGGAGAAACGAACAAAGAAACGGATAAACGAACAAAGAAACGAAGAAACAATGAAAGAAACGGAGAAACAAAGAAAGAAACGAAGAAACGAAGAAAGAAACGGAGAAACGAAGAAAGAAAGGGAGAATCGGAGAAATAAATGGAGAAACGAACAAAAAACGGTGAAACGGAGAAACGGAGAAACGGAAAAACCGAGAAACGGAGAAACAGAGAAACCGAGAGACGGAGAAACGGAAAAACCGAGAATCGGAGAAACGGAGAGACGGAGAAACGGAGAAACGGAGAAACGGTGACACAGAGAAACCGAGAAACGGAGAAACGGAGAAACGGAGAAACGAAGAAAGAAACGGAGAAACGAAGAAAGAAACGGAGAAACGAACGAAGAAACGGAGAAACGAACAAAGAAACGGAGAAACGAACAAAGAAACGGAGAAACGAACAAAGAAACGGAGAAACGTTTCTCCGTTTCTCGGTTTCTCCGTTTCTCCGTTACTCGGTTTCTCCGATTCTCGGTTTCTCCGTTTCTCGGTTTCTCCGATTCTCGGTTTCTCCGTTTCTCCGTTTCTCGGTTTCTACGTTTCTCCGTTTCTCGGTTTCTCCGTTTCTCCGTTTCTCCGTTTCTCCGTTTCGTGGTTTCTCCGTTTCACGGTTTCTCCGTTCCTCCGTTTCTCGGTTTCTCCGTTTCTCCGTTTCTCCGTTTCTCGGTTTCCCCGTTTCTCCGTTTCTAGGTTTCTCGGTTTCTCGGTTTCTCCGTTTCTCGGTTTCTCCGTTTCTCCGTATCTCGGTTTCTCCGTTTCTCGGTTTCTCCGATTCTCGGTTTCTCCGTTTCTCCGTTTCTCGGTTTCTCCGATTCTCGGTTTCTCCGTTTCTCCGTTTCTCCGTATCACCGTTTCTCCGTTTCTCGGATTCTCCGTTTCTCCGTCTCTCGGTTTCTCCGTTTCGCGGTTTCTCCGTTTCACGGTTTCTCCATTTCTCCGTTTCTCGGTTTCTCCGTTTCTCCGTTTCTCCGATTCTCAGTTTCTCCGTTTCTCCGTTTCTCGGTTTCTCCGAGTCTCGGTTTCTCCGTTTCTCGGTTTCTCCGATTCTCGGTTTCTCCGATTCTCGGTTTCTCCGTTGCTCCGTTTCCCCGTTTCTCCGTTTCTCGGTTTCTCTGTTTCTCAGTTTCTCGGTTTCTCCGTTTCTCCGTTTCTCGGTTTCCCCGTTTCTCCGTTTCTCCGTTTCTCCGTTTCTCGGTTTCTCCTATTCTCGGTTTCTCCGTTTCTCCGTTTCTCGGTTTCCCCGTTTCTCCGTTTCTCCGTTTCTCGGTTTCTCCTATTCTCGGTTTCTCCGTTTCTCCGTTTCTCGGTTTCTCCGTTTCTCCGTTTCTCGGTTTCTCCGTTCCTCCGTTTCTCCGTTTCTCCGTTTCTCCGTTTCCCCGTATCTCCTTTTCTCGGTTTCTTCGATTCTCGGTTTCTCCGTTTCTCCGTTTCTCGGTTTCTCCGTTTCTCCGTTTCTCGGTTTCTCCGTTTCTCGGTTTTTCCGTTTCTCGGTTTCTCCGTTTCTCCGTTTCTCGGTTTCTCCGTTTCGCGGTTTCTCCGTTTCACGGTTTTTCCGTTGCTCCGTTTCTCGGTTTCTCCGTTTTTCCGTTTCTCCGTTTCTCCGTTTCTCCGTTTCTCGGTTTCCCCGTTTCTCCGTTTCTCGGTTTCCCCGTTTCTCCGTTTCTCGGTTTCTCCGTTTCTCGGTTTCTCCAATTTCGGTTTCTCCGTTTCTCCGTTTCTCGGTTTCTCCGATTCTCGGTTTCTCCGTTTCTCCGTTTCTCGGTTTCTCCGATTCTCGGTTTCTCCGTTTCTCCGTTTCTCCGTATCACCGTTTCTCCGTTTCTCGGATTCTCCGTTTCTCCGTCTCTCGGTTTCTCCGTTTCGCGGTTTCTCGGATTCTCGGTTTCTCCGTTTCTCCGTTTCTCGGTTTCTCCGTTTCTCCGTTTCTCGGTTTCCCCGTTTCTCCGTTTCTCGGTTTCTCCGTTTCTCGGTTTCTCCAATTTCGGTTTCTCCGTTTCTCCGTTTCTCGGTTTCTCCGATTCTCGGTTTCTCCGTTTCTCCGTTTCTCGGTTTCTCCGATTCTCGGTTTCTCCGTCTCTCCGTTTCTCCGTATCACCGTTTCTCCGTTTCTCGGATTCTCCGTTTCTCCGTCTCTCGGTTTCTCCGTTTCGCGGTTTCTCCGTTTCACGGTTTCTCCGTTTCTCCGTTTCTCGGTTTCTCCGTTTCTCCGTTTCTCCGTTTCTCCGTTTCTCCGATTCTCCGTTTCTCCGTTTCTCCGTATCTCGGTTTCTCCGATTCTCGGTTTCTCCGTTTCTCCGTTTCTCGGTTTCTCCGATTCTCGGTTTCTCCGTTTCTCCGTTTCTCGGTTTCTCCGTTTCTCGGTTTCTCCGTTTCTCCGTTTCTCGGTTTCTCCGTTTCTCCGTTTCTCGGTTTCTCCGTTCCTCCGTTTCTCCGTTTCTCCGTTTCTCCGTTTCCCCGTTTCTCCGTTTCTCGGTTTCCCCGTTTCTCCTTTTCTCGGTTTCTTCGATTCTCGGTTTCTCCGTTTCTCCGTTTCTCGGTTTCTCCGTTTCTCCGTTTCTCGGATTCTCCATTTCGCCGTTTCTCCGTTTCTCAGTTTCTCGGTTTCTCCGTTTCTCGGTTTCTCCGTTTCCCCGTTTCTCCGTTTCTCGGTTTCCCCGTTTCTCCGTTTCTCCGTTTCTCGGTTTCTCCGATTCTCCGTTTCTCCGTTTCTCCGTTTCTCGGTTTCTCCGTTTCTCCGCTTCTCGGTTTCTCTGATTCTCGGTTTCTCCGTTTCTCGGTTTCTCGGTTTCTCCGTTTCTCCGTTTCTCCGATTCTCAGTTTCTCCGTTTCTCCGTTTCTCGGTTTCTCCGAGTCTCGGTTTCTCCGTTTCTCGGTTTCTCCGATTCTCGGTTTCTCCGTTTCTCCGTTTCTCGGTTTCTCCGTTTCTCGGTTTGTCCGTTTCTCCGTTTCTCCGTTTCTCCGTTTCTACGTTTCTCCGTTTCCCCGTTTCTCCGTTTCTCGGTTTCTCTGTTTCTCCGTTTCTCGGATTCTCCATTTCGCCGTTTCTCCGTTTCTCAGTTTCTCGGTTTCTCCGTTTCTCCGTTTCTCGGTTTCCCCGTTTCTCCGTTTCTCCGTTTCTCCGTTTCTCGGTTTCTCCTATTCTCGGTTTCTCCGTTTCTCCGTTTCTCGGTTTCCCCGTTTCTCCGTTTCTCCGTTTCTCCGTTTCTCGGTTTCTCCTATTCTCGGTTTCTCCGTTTCTCCGTTTCTCGGTTTCTCCGATTCTCGGTTTCTCCGTTTCTCCGTTTCTCGGTTTCTCCGTTTCTCCGTTTCTCGATTTCTCCGATTCTCGGTTTCTCCGTTTCTCCGTTTCTCGGTTTCTCCGATTCTCGGTTTCTCCGTTTCTCCGTTTCTCGGTTTCTCCGTTTCTCCGTTTCTCGGTTTCCCCGTTTCTCCGTTTCTCGGTTTCTCCGTTTCTCGGTTTCTCCAATTCTCGGTTTCTCCGTTTCTCCGTTTCTCGGTTTCTCCGATTCTCGGTTTCTCCGTTTCTCCGTTTCTCGGTTTCTCCGATTCTCGGTTTCTCCGTTTCTCCGTTTCTCCGTATCACCGTTTCTCCGTTTCTCGGATTCTCCGTTTCTCCGTCTCTCGGTTTCTCCGTTTCGCGGTTTCTCCGTTTCACGGTTTCTCCGTTTCTCCGTTTCTCGGTTTCTCCGTTTCTCCGTTTCTCCGATTCTCAGTTTCTCCGTTTCTCCGTTTCTCGGTTTCTCCGAGTCTCGGTTTCTCCGTTTCTCGGTTTCTCCGATTCTCGGTTTCTCCGATTCTCGGTTTCTCCGTTGCTCCGTTTCCCCGTTTCTCCGTTTCTCGGTTTCTCTGTTTCTCAGTTTCTCGGTTTCTCCGTTTCTCCGTTTCTCGGTTTCCCCGTTTCTCCGTTTCTCCGTTTCTCTGTTTCTCGGTTTCTCCTATTCTCGGTTTCTCCGTTTCTCCGTTTCTCGGTTTCCCCGTTTCTCCGTTTCTCCGTTTCTCGGTTTCTCCTATTCTCGGTTTCTCCGTTTCTCCGTTTCTCGGTTTCTCCGTTTCTCCGTTTCTCGGTTTCTCCGTTCCTCCGTTTCTCCGTTTCTCCGTTTCTCCGTTTCCCCGTATCTCCGTTTCTCGGTTTCCCCGTTTCTCCTTTTCTCGGTTTCTTCGATTCTCGGTTTCTCCGTTTCTCCGTTTCTCGGTTTCTCCGTTTCTCCGTTTCTCGGTTTCTCCGTTTCTCGGTTTTTCCGTTTCTCGGTTTCTCCGTTTCTCCGTTTCTCGGTTTCTCCGTTTCGCGGTTTCTCCGTTTCACGGTTTTTCCGTTGCTCCGTTTCTCGGTTTCTCCGTTTTTCCGTTTCTCCGTTTCTCCGTTTCTCCGTTTCTCCGTTTCTCGGTTTCCCCGTTTCTCCGTTTCTCGGTTTCCCCGTTTCTCCGTTTCTCGGTTTCTCCGTTTCTCGGTTTCTCCAATTTCGGTTTCTCCGTTTCTCCGTTTCTCGGTTTCTCCGATTCTCGGTTTCTCCGTTTCTCCGTTTCTCGGTTTCTCCGATTCTCGGTTTCTCCGTCTCTCCGTTTCTCCGTATCACCGTTTCTCCGTTTCTCGGATTCTCCGTTTCTCCGTCTCTCGGTTTCTCCGTTTCGCGGTTTCTCCGTTTCACGGTTTCTCCGTTTCTCCGTTTCTCCGTTTCTCGGTTTCTCCGTTTCTCCGTTTCTCCGTTTCTCCGATTCTCCGTTTCTCCGTTTCTCCGTATCTCGGTTTCTCCGATTCTCGGTTTCTCCGTTTCTCCGTTTCTCGGTTTCTCCGATTCTCGGTTTCTCCGTTTCTCCGTTTCTCGGTTTCTCCGTTTCTCGGTTTCTCCGTTTCTCCGTTTCTCGGTTTCTCCGTTTCTCCGTTTCTCGGTTTCTCCGTTCCTCCGTTTCTCCGTTTCTCCGTTTCTCCGTTTCCCCGTTTCTCCGTTTCTCGGTTTCCCCGTTTCTCCTTTTCTCGGTTTCTTCGATTCTCGGTTTCTCCGTTTCTCCGTTTCTCGGTTTCTCCGTTTCTCCGTTTCTCGGATTCTCCATTTCGCCGTTTCTCCGTTTCTCAGTTTCTCGGTTTCTCCGTTTCTCGGTTTCTCCGTTTCCCCGTTTCTCCGTTTCTCGGTTTCCCCGTTTCTCCGTTTCTCCGTTTCTCGGTTTCTCCGATTCTCCGTTTCTCCGTTTCTCCGTTTCTCGGTTTCTCCGTTTCTCCGCTTCTCGGTTTCTCTGATTCTCGGTTTCTCCGTTTCTCGGTTTCTCGGTTTCTCCGTTTCTCCGTTTCTCCGATTCTCAGTTTCTCCGTTTCTCCGTTTCTCGGTTTCTCCGAGTCTCGGTTTCTCCGTTTCTCGGTTTCTCCGATTCTCGGTTTCTCCGTTTCTCCGTTTCTCGGTTTCTCCGTTTCTCGGTTTGTCCGTTTCTCCGTTTCTCCGTTTCTCCGTTTCTCCGTTTCTACGTTTCTCCGTTTCCCCGTTTCTCCGTTTCTCGGTTTCTCTGTTTCTCCGTTTCTCGGATTCTCCATTTCGCCGTTTCTCCGTTTCTCAGTTTCTCGGTTTCTCCGTTTCTCCGTTTCTCGGTTTCCCCGTTTCTCCGTTTCTCCGTTTCTCCGTTTCTCGGTTTCTCCTATTCTCGGTTTCTCCGTTTCTCCGTTTCTCGGTTTCCCCGTTTCTCCGTTTCTCCGTTTCTCCGTTTCTCGGTTTCTCCTATTCTCGGTTTCTCCGTTTCTCCGTTTCTCGGTTTCTCCGATTCTCGGTTTCTCCGTTTCTCCGTTTCTCGGTTTCTCCGTTTCTCCGTTTCTCGATTTCTCCGATTCTCGGTTTCTCCGTTTCTCCGTTTCTCGGTTTCTCCGATTCTCGGTTTCTCCGTTTCTCCGTTTCTCGGTTTCTCCGTTTCTCCGTTTCTCGGTTTCCCCGTTTCTCCGTTACTCGGTTTCTCCGTTTCTCGGTTTCTCCAATTCTCGGTTTCTCCGTTTCTCCGTTTCTCGGTTTCTCCGATTCTCGGTTTCTCCGTTTCTCCGTTTCTCGGTTTCTCCGATTCTCGGTTTCTCCGTTTCTCCGTTTCTCCGTATCACCGTTTCTCCGTTTCTCGGATTCTCCGTTTCTCCGTCTCTCGGTTTCTCCGTTTCGCGGTTTCTCCGTTTCACGGTTTCTCCGTTTCTCCGTTTCTCGGTTTCTCCGTTTCTCCGTTTCTCCGATTCTCCGTTTCTCCGTTTCTCCGTTTCTCGGTTTCTCCGAGTCTCGGTTTCTCCGTTTCTCGGTTTCTCCGATTCTCGGTTTCTCCGTTTCTCCGTTTCTCGGTTTCTCCGTTTCTCCGTTTCTCGGTTTCTCCGTTCCTCCGTTTCTCCGTTTCTCCGTTTCTCCGTTTCCCCGTTTCTCCGTTTCTCGGTTTCCCCGTTTCTCCTTTTCTCGGTTTCGTCGATTCTCGGTTTCTCCGTTTCTCCGTTTCTCGGTTTCTCCGTTTCTCCGTTTCTCGGATTCTCCATTTCGCCGTTTCTCCGTTTCTCAGTTTCTCGGTTTCTCCGTTTCTCCGTTTCTCGGTTTCTCCGTTTCCCCGTTTCTCCGTTTCTCGGTTTCCCCGTTTCTCCGTTTCTCCGTTTCTCGGTTTCTCCGATTCTCGGTTTCTCCGTTTCTCCGTTTCTCGGTTTCTCCGTTTCTCCGCTTCTCGGTTTCTCTGATTCTCGGTTTCTCCGTTTCTCCGTTTCTCGGTTTCTCGGTTTCTCCGTTTCTCGGTTTCTCCGTTTCTCCGTATCTCGGTTTCTCCGTTTCTCAGTTTCTCCGTTTCTCCGTTTCTCGGTTTCACCGATTCTCTTTTTCTCCGATTCTCGGTTTCTCCGTTTCTCGGTTTCTCCGTTTCTCCGTTTCTCCGTTTCACCGTTTCTCCGTTTCTCCGTTTCTCGGTTTCTCCGATTCTCGGTTTCTCCGTTTCTCCGTTTCTCGGTTTCTCCGATTCTCGGTTTCTCCGTTTCTCCGTTTCTCGGTTTATCCGTTTCTCCGTTTCTCGGTTTCCCCGTTTCTCCGTTTCTCGGTTTCTCCGTTTCTCCGTTTCTCCGTTTCTCCGTTTCTCCGTTTCTCGGTTTCTCCGTTTCTCCGTTTCTCGGTTTCCCCGTTTCCCCGTTTCTCGGTTTCTCCGTTTCTCCGTTTCTCGGTTTCTCCGATTCTCGGTTTCTCCGTTTCTCGGTTTCTCCGTTTCTCCGCTTCTCGGTTTCTCTGATTCTCGGTTTCTCCGTTTCTCCGTTTCTCGGTTTCTCCGTTTCTCCGTTTCTCGATTTCTCCGTTTCTTCGTTTCTCAGTTTCTCCGTTTCTCCGTTTCTCGGTTTCTCCGATTCTTCGTTTCTCGGTTTCTCCGTTTCGCGGTTTCTCCGTTTCACGGTTTCTCCGTTGCTCCGTTTCTCGGTTTCACCGTTTCTCCGTTTCTCCGTTTCTCCGTTTCTCCGTTTCTCCGTTTCTCGGTTTCCCCGTTTCTCCGTTTCTCGGTTTCTCCGTTTCTCGGTTTCTCCGATTCTCGGTTTCTCCGTTTCTCCGTTTCTCCGTTTCTCGGTTTCTCCGATTCTCGGTTCCTCCGTTTCTCCGTTTCTCCGTATCACCGTTTCTCCGTTTCTCGGATTCTCCGTTTCTCCGTCTCTCGGTTTCTCCGTTTCTCGGTTTCTCCGTTTCTCCGTTTCTCGGTTTTTCCGTTTCTCCGTTTCTCCGTTTCGCCGTTTTTTGTTCGTTTCTCCATTTATTTCTCCGATTCTCCATTTCTTTCTTCGTATCTCCGTTTCTTTCTTCGTTTCTTCGTTTCTTTCTTTGTTTCTCCGTTTCTTTCATCGTTTCTCCGTTTCTTTCTTCGTTCCTCCGTTTCTTTCTTCGATTCTCCGTATATTTCTTCGTTTCTCCATTTATTTCTCCGTTTCTCCGTTTCTTTGTTCGTTTCTCCATTTATTTCTCCGTGTCTTCGTTTCTTTGTTCGCTTCTCCGTTTCTTTGTTCGTTTCTCCGTTTCTTTGTTCGTTTCTCCGTTTCTTTGTTCGTTTCTCCGTTTCTTTGTTCGTTTCTCCGTTTCTTTGTTCGTTTCTCCGTTTCTTCGTTTCTTTGTTCGTTTCTCCGTTTCTTTGTTCGTTTCTTCGTTTCTTTCTTCGTTTCTCCATTTTTTTCTTCGTTTCTCCGTTTCTTTCTTCGTTTCTCTATTTATTTCTCCATTTCTCCGTTTCTTTGTTCGTTTCTCCGTTTCTTTGTTCGTTGCTCCATTTATTTCACCGTGTCTTCGTTTCTTTGTTCGTTTCTCCATTTCTCTGTTCGTTTCTCCGTTAAGTTCTTCGTTTCTTCGTTTCTCCGTTTCTTTCTCCGTTTCACCGTTTCTTTCATCCTTTCTTCGTTTCTTTCATCGTTTCTCCGTTTCTTCCTTCGTTCCTCCGTTTCTTTCTTCGATTCTCCGTTTATTTCTTCGTTTCTACATTTATTTCTCCGTTTCTCTGTTTCTTTCTTCGTTTCTCCATTTCTTTATTCGTTTCTCCATTTCTTTGTCCGTTTCCCCATTTATTTCTCCGTTTCGCCGTTTCTTTCTTCGTTTCTCCGTTTCTTCGTTCGTTTCTCCGTTTCTTTGTTCGTTTCTCCGTTTCTTTGTTCGTTTCTCCGTTTCTTTGTTCGTTTCTCCGTTTCTTTCATCGTTTCTCCGTTTCTTTGTTCGTTTCTCCGTTTCTTGGTTTGTTTCTCAGTTTCTTCCTTCGTTTCTCCGTTTCTTCCTTCGTTTCTCCGTTTATTTCTTCGTTTCTCCACTTATTTCTCCGTTTCTCGGTTTCTTTCTTCGTTTCTCCGTTTCTTTGTTCGTGTCTCCGTTTCTGTGTTCGTTTCTCTGTTTCTTTCTTCGTTTCTCCGTTTCTTTGTTCGTTTCTCCGTTTCTTTCTCCGTTTCTCGGTTTATTTCTTCGTTTCTCCATTTATTTCTCAGTTTCTCCGTTTCTTTCTTCGTTTCTCCGTTTCTTTCTTCGTTTTTCCGTTTCTTTCTTCGTTTCTCCGTCTCTTTCTGCGTTTCTCGGTTTATTTCTTCGTTCCTCCGTTTCTTTCTTCGTTTCTTCGCTTCTATCTTCGTTTCTCAGTTTCTTTCTTCGTTTCTCCGTTTCATTGTTTGTTTCTCCGTTTCTCGGTTGATTTCTTCGTTTCTCCATTAATTTCTCCGATTCTCCGTTTCTTCGTTTCTTTCTTCGTTACTACGTTTCTTTCTTCGTTTCTCCGTTTCTTTCTTCGTTTCTCCGTTTCTTTCTTCGTTTCTCTGTTTCCTTCTTCGTTTCTCCGTTTATTTCTTCGTTTCTCCATTGATTTCTCTGAATCTCCGTTTCTTTCTTCGTTTCTCAGTTTCTTTCTTCGTTTCTCCGTTTCTTTCTTCGTTTCTCCGTTTCTTCCTTCGTTTCTCCGTTTCTTCCTTCGTTTCTTCGTTTCTCCGTTTCTCCGTTTCTTTGTTTCTCCGTTTCTCCGTTTCTCCGTTTCTCCGTTTCTCCGTTTCTCCGTTTCTCCGTTTCTCCGTTTCTCCGTTTCGATTAAATGATTATAATGGTTATGATTTCTATTATAAATCATTTGAGCTATAGTTAAATTATACATTAATACTCTAAATACATATTTAATATATTTTTTAGTCTCTTTGGCCTCCAGAAGAATTTTATTTATACTATTTACTGTATATAATAATTTACACAGAATCGGAAATAAATCTAATTATTTCTTTATAATAATTATTTTTTATTCACTTATTTTACCAAAAATTTCGATTCTTCATGTATTAATCAAATGTTAAATTGATATATCTCATAGACAATTATTACTTTCCATGTTTTAAAACTTTAAGAAACATCTCTTTACTTTGAAGTTCGATCAAAATCAATTGCTAGAGGGGAATCAATCATTTTTAATGCATAAATAAGATGCGCATTGTTCGATCAATATAGGGAACATGCGTAAATGTTAATAACAATCGCTGAAATGAACAAACATTCACTGAAACTGTTCGCCTTCGCAGACTTCGCAATATCTTGACATTTATTTATCATAATTATTAACAACCGTCGTTGGACCGTAGATTAAACAGTTTTTGACAATATTTCGGTATAAAAAGCCATCAATTTCTTGAAATATTTGGTTAGATCGAACAAATACGATCGAAGATGCCGTGGGATAAAATAAATGAATATTTCTCTACATGATTTCTCTACATGATGATGACATTCTCTACGGAATTATAGTTTGTATGTATGCAAATATATTCTTAACCCACATTTACAAATCCCTGTAACGTGGTAATTACATGGGTTGCCATCTATTGGAGAAAGGGTTAAACTACACTTAAGGGGTGAAAACACCTGGCGGAGAAACGCTCAAGTTTGTCGAGGAATTGTTCTAATTGCCACAAATAGATGGCGCGACAAGTACAATTTACCGACATTAGAGATAAGTATTTCCATTTGTATGATATTCTCTACCGTGCGATAAAATAAATAAATACTTTTGTACAAACCTTTGTATGTTTCATCTTTCGAATAAATGTAAAATTAAACCTTCCACGGTAAATTTTATTCTTGAATTTATTAATGTTTCTAGGACGATTTATTTCAGTATAAAGAGTGCTATAGGCGGGACATTTGTGTACATAATAATTATTGAGTATAAAATAATTTTTCTTTTATAAGAGGTTAATATATTAAATAAGAAAGAAGAGTTAATCTTTATTATTTTAAATATAAAAATTAAAATTAAAGAAATTATTGAATATAAAATGAAATATCTTAAAAATGTATCTTTGTTAATTATTAATAAAATAACTATAATAGATGTTTGTATAACAGATGAATATCCTATAATTATTATGATTGATTTTTTTTTTTAAGCAAATGATAGGGGCAATAATTACATTAATTAGGCAAATAAAATAAATTTCATGAATAAATTTTAATATGAGTTCTATAATAATTATAGGGATTAATTTTATTAAAGTTATTACAAAGAATAGATTAATTCAATTTATTGAATAAATTAAAGAAATGAATCGAACATTTAAAGAGTACATCCCAATTTTTAAGATAAGTGAAAAAAAATAATTATTATAAATAAATAATTAGATTTATTTCCGATTCTGTGTAAATTATTATATATAGTAAATAGTATAAATAAAATTCTTCTGGAGGCTAAAGTGGTTAAAAAATATATTAAATATGTATTTAGAGTATTAGTGTCTAATTTAACTATAGATCAAATGATTTATAATAGAAATTATAAATATTATAACAATTAATCGAAACGGAGAAACGGAGAAACGGAGAAACGAAAAAAAACGAAGGCAGAAACGGAGAAACGAAGGAAGAAACGGAGAAATGAAGAAAGAAACGAAGAAACGAAGAAAGAAACGGAGAAACGAAGAAATAAACCGAGGAACGGAGAAAGAAACGGAGAAACGAAGAAAGAAACAGAGAAACGAACAAAGAAACGCAGAAACGAAGAATGAAACGGAGAAACGAAGAAATAAACGGAGAAATGAAGAAAGAAACAGAGAAACAAAGAAAGAAACGGAGAAACGAAGAAAGAAACGGAGAAACGAAGAAAGAAACGGAGAAACGAAGAATGAAACGGAGAAACGAAGAAAGAAACGGAGAAATAAATGGAGAAACGAAGATATAAACGGAGAAACGAAGAATGAAACGGAGAAACGAAGAAACGATGAAAGAAACGGAGAAACGAAGAAAGAAACGGAGAAACGGAGAAACGAAGAAAGAAACGGAGAAACGAAGAAAGAACCTGAGAAACAAAGAAAGAAACGGAGAATCGGAGAAATCAATGGAGAAACGAAGAAATAAACGGAGAAACGAAGAAAGAAACGGAGAAACGGAGAAACGGAGAAACGGAGAAAGAAACGGAGAAACCAAGAAAGGAACGGTGTAACGAAGAAAGAAACGAAGAAACGAAGAAAGAATCGGAGAATCGGAGAAATAAATGGAGAAACGAAGAAATAAACCGAGAAATGGAGAAACAAACGGAGAAACAAACAAAGAAACGGAGAAACGAAGAAAGAAACGGAGAAACGAAGAAAGAAACGGAGAAACGAAGAAAGAAACGGAGAAACGGAGAAATAAATGGAGAAACGAAGAAATAACCGGAGAAACGAAAAAAGAAACGGAGAAATGAAGAAAGAATCGGAGAAACGAAGAAAGAAACGGAGTAACGAAGAAAGGAACGAAGAAACGAAGAAAGAACCGGAGAAACGGAGAAATAAATGGAGAAACGAAGAAATAAACCGAGAAATGGTGAAACAAACGGAGAAACAAACAAAGAAACGGAGAAACGAAGAAAGAAACGAAGAAACGAAGAAAGAAACGGAGAAACGAAGAAAGAAACGGAGAAACGAACAAAGGAACGGAGAAACGAAGAAAGAAACGGAGAAACGAACAAAGAAACGGACAAACGAACAAAGAAACGAAGACACGATGAAAGAAACGGAGAAACAAAGAAAGGAACGAAGAAACGAAGAAAGAAACGGAGAAACGAAGAAAGAAAGGGAGAATCGGAGAAATAAATGGAGAAACGGAAAAACTGAGAAACGGAGAAACAGAGAAACCGAGAGACGGAGAAACGGAAAAACCGAGAATCGGAGAAACGGAGAGACGGAGAAACGGAGAAACGAAGAAAGGAACGAAGAAACGAAGAAAGAACCGGAGAAACGGAGAAATAAATGGAGAAACGAAGAAATAAACCGAGAAATGGTGAAACAAACGGAGAAACAAACAAAGAAACGGAGAAACGAAGAAAGAAACGGAGAAACGAAGAGAGAAACGGAGAAACGAACAAAGAAACGGAGAAACGAAGAAAGAAACCGAGAAACGAAGAAATAAGCCGAGAAACGGAGAAAGAAACGTAGAAACGAACAAAGAAACGGAGAAACGAAGAAAGAAACGGAGAAACGAAGAAAGAAACGGAGAAACGGAGAAGTAAATGGAGAAACGGAGAAGTAAATGGAGAAACGAAGAAATAAACGGAGAAACGAACAAAGAAACGAAGAAACGGACAAAGAAACGGAGAAACGGAGAAATAAATGGAGAAACGAACAAATAAACGGAGAAACGAAGAAAGAAACGCAGAATTGGAGAAATAAATGGAGAAATGAAGAAATAAACGGGGAAACGAACAAAGAATCGGTGAAACAAAGAAATAAACGGAGAAACGAACAAAGGAACGCAGAAACGAAGAAAGAAACGGGAAACGAAGAAAGAAACGGAGAAACGAAGAAAGAAACGGAGAAACGAACAAAGAAACGAACAAACGGAGAAACGAACAAAGAAACGGAGAAACAAACAAAGAAACGGAGAAACGAACAAAGGAACGGAGAAACGAACAAAGAAACGGAGAAACGAACAAAGGAACGGAGAAACGAAGAAAGAAACGGAGAAACGAACAAAGAAACGGACAAACGAACAAAGAAACGAAGACACGATGAAAGAAACGGAGAAACAAAGAAAGAAACGAAGAAACGAAGAAAGAAACGGAGAAACGAAGAAAGAAAGGGAGAATCGGAGAAATAAATGGAGAAACGGAAAAACCGAGAAACGGAGAAACAGAGAAACCGAGAGACGGAGAAACGGAAAAACCGAGAATCGGGGAAACGGAGAGACGGAGAAACGGAGAAACGAAGAAACGGAGAAACCGAGAAACGGAGAAACGGTGAAACAGAGAAACCGAGAAACGGAGAAACGGAGAAACGGAGAAACGGCGAAACGAAGAAAGAAACGGAGAAACGTAGAAAGAAACGGAGAAACGAACAAAGAAACGGAGAAACGAAGAAAGAAACGGAGAAACGAACAAAGAAACGGAGAAACGAAGAAAGAAACGGAGAAACGGAGAAATAAATGGAGAAACGAAGAAATAAACGCAGAAACGAAGAAAGAAACGGAGAAACGATGAAAGAAACGGAGAAACGGAGAATTAAATGGAGAAACGAACAAAGAAACGGAGAAATGGACAAAGAAACGGAGAAACGAACAAAGAAACGGAGAAACGTTTCTCCGTTTCTCCGTTTCTCTGTTTCTCGGTTTCTCCGATTCTCAGTTTCTCCGTTTCTCCGTTACTCGGTTTCTCCGTTTCTCCGTTTCTCGGTTTCTCCGAGTCTCGGTTTCTCCGTTTCTCCGTTTCTCGGTTTCTCCGTATCTCCGTTTCTCGGTTTCTCCGTTTCTCCGTTTCTCGGTTTCTCCGTTTCTCCGTTTCTCCGTTTCTCCGTTTCTCCGTTTCTCCGTTTCTCCGTTTCCCCGTTTCTCCGTTTCTCGGTTTCCCCGTTTCTTCGTTTCTCGGTTTCTTCGATTCTCGGTTTCTCCGTTTCCCCGTTTCTCCGTTTCTCGGTTTCTCGGTTTCTCCGTTTCGCGGTTTCTCCGTTTCACGGTTTCTCCGTTGCTCCGTTTCTCGGTTTCTCCGTTTCTCGGTTTCTCCGTTTCTCCGTATCTCGGTTTCTCCGTTTCTCCGTTTCCCCGTTTCTCCGTTTCTCCGTTTCTCGGTTTCTCTGTTTCTCCGTATCTCGGTTTCTCCGTTTCTCCGTTTCTCCGTTTCCCCGTTTCTCCGTTTCTCCGTTTCTCGGTTTCTCCGTTTCTCCGTATCTCGGTTTCTCCGTTTCTCCGTTTCCCCGTTTCTCCGTTTCTCCGTTTCTCGGTTTCTCTGTTTCTCCGTATCTCGGTTTCTCCGTTTCTCCGTTTCCCCGTTTCTCCGTTTCTCCGTTTCTCGGTTTCTCCGTTTCTCCGTATCTCGGTTTCTCCGTTTCTCCGTTTCCCCGTTTCTCCGTTTCTCCGTTTCTCGGTTTCTCCGTTTCTCCGTTTCTCGGTTTCTCCGTTTCTCCGTTACTCCGATTCTCCGTTTCTCCGTTTCTCGGTTTCTCCGAGTCTCGGTTTCTCCGATTCTCGGTTTCTCCGTTTCTCCGTTTCTCGGTTTCTCCGTTTCTCCGTTTCTCGGTTTCCCCGTTTCTCCGTTTCTCGGTTTCTCCGTTTCCCGGTTTCTCCGATTCTCGGTTTCTCCGTTTCTCCGTTTCTCGGTTTCTCCGATTCTCGGTTTCTCCGTTTCTCCGTTTCTCCGTATCACCGTTTCTCCGTTTCTCGGATTCTCCGTTTCTCCGTCTCTCGGTTTCTCCGTTTCGCGGTTTCTCCGTTTCACGGTTTCTCCGTTTCTCCGTTTCTCGGTTTCTCCGTTTCTCCGTTTCTCCGATTCTCCGTTTCTCCGTTTCTCGGTTTCTCCGTATCCCGGTTTCTCCGATTCTCGGTTTCTCCGTTTCTCCGTTTCTCGGTTTCTCCGTTTCTCGGTTTCTCCCTTTCTCCGTTCCTCCGTTTCTCCGTTTCTTCGTTTCTCCGTTTCTCCGTTTCTCCGTGTCTCGGTTTCTCTGTTTCTCCGTTTCTCCGTTTCTCCGTATCACCGTTTCTCCGTTTCTCGGATTCTCCGTTTCTCCGTCTCTCGGTTTCTCCGATTCTCGGTTTCTCGGTTTCTCCGTTTCTCGGTTTTTCTGTTTCTCCGTTTCTCCGTTTCACAGTTTTTTGTTCGTTTCTCCATTTATTTCTCCGATTCTCCGTTTCTTTCTTCGTTTCTCCGTTTCTTTCTTCGTTTCTCCATTTATTTCTCCGTTTCTCGGTTTCTTTCTTCGTTTCTCCGTTTCTTTATTCGTGTCTCGGTGTCTGTGTTCGATTCTCTGTTTCTTTCTTCGTTTCTCCGTTTCTTTGTTCGTTTCTCCGTTTCTTTCTCCGTTTCTCGGTTTATTTCTTCGTTTCTCCATTCATTTCTCCGACTCTCCGTTTCTTTCTTCGTTTCTTCGTTTCTTTCTTCGTTACTCCGTTCCTTTCTTCGTTTCTCCGTTTCTTTCTTTGTTTCTCCGTTTCTTTCTTCGTTTCTCCTATTCTTTCTTCGTTTCTTCGTTTCTTTCTTCGTTACTCCGTTTCTTTCTTCGTTTCTCCGTTTCTTCCTTCGTTTCTCCGTTTCTTTCTTCGTTTCTCCGTTTCTTCCTTCGTTTCTCCGTTACTTTCTTCGTTTCTCCGTTTCTTTCTTCGTTCCTCCGTTTATATCTTCGTTTCTTCATTTATTTCTCCGTTTCTTTCTTCGTTTCATTCTTCGTTTCTCCGTTTCTTTCTTCGTTTCTCCGTTTCTTTCTTCGTTTCTGCGTTTCTTTCTTCGTTTCTCCGTTTCTTCCTTCGTTTCTTCGTTTCTCCGTTTCTCCGTTTCTCCGTTTCTCCGTTTCTCCGTTTCTCCGTTTCTCCGTTTCGATTAAATGAATATAATAGTTATAATTTCTATTATAAATCATTTGAGCTATAGTTAAATTATACACTCATGCTCTAAATACATATTTAATATATTTTTTAATCTCTTTAGCCTCCAGAAGAGTTTTATTTATACTATTTACTGTATATAATAATTTACACAGGATCGGAAATAAATCTAATTATTTATTTATGATAATTATTTTTTATTCACTTATTTTACCAAAAATTTCGATTCTTCATGTATGAATCAAATGTTAAATTGATATATCTCATAGACAGTTATTACTTTCCATGTTTTAAAACTTTAAGAAACATCTCTTTACTTTGAAGTTCGATCAAAATCAATTGCTAGAGGCGAATCAATCATTTTTAATGCATAAATAAGATGCACATTGTTCGATCAATATAGGGAACATGCGTAAATGTTAATAACAATCGCTGAAATGAACAAACATTCACCGAAACCATTCGGCCTCGAAGATTTCGCAATATCTTGATGTTTGTTTATCATAATTATTAACAACCGTCGTAGGATCATACACTAGACAATTATTAACAATGTCCTAGTATAAATAATGGCTTTAAATATCATTTCGTTGAAATATTCCTTGTTCGAGAAGGAATTTTTCCTTGAGATCCAACTGACATTCTCAAGGCTACACGTATCGATTATCGATTCACAAGTATTTATCGCGGTGATTTTTCTATCTAAAAAAGCGATTAATTGAATTTTGGCACTTTTGTGTAAAAAATACCACTTCTACGCGTATTGTGTAAGTTATAAGAATTAAACAAATGTTAAATTAATGTATCTAATGAACAATTGTTAATTTCCGTGCTTTAAAACTTTACGAAACACGCTTTAACGTGGAGTCTCGATCCAAATCAATTTCGATATGTTTCTTAATTAATTGCAATACATAAATAAGGTGCGCATTGTTCGATCAATATAGGGAACATGCGTAAATGTTAATAACAATCGCTGAAATGAACAAACATTCACTGAAACCGTTCGCCTTCGCAGACTTCGCTATATCTTGACATTTATTTATCATAATTATTCACAACCGTCGTTGGACCGTAGATTAAACAATTTTTGACAATGTTTCGGTATAAAAAGCCATCAATTTCTTGAAATATTTGGTTAGATCGAACAAATACGATCGAAGAAGCCGTGGGATAAAATAAATGAATATTTCTCTACATATCGGAATTATAGTTTGTATGTATGCAAATATATTCTAAACCCGCAATTACAAATCCCTTTAACGTGGTAATTACATGGGTTGCCATCAATTGGAGAAAGGGTTAAACTACACTTAAGGGGTGAAAGCACCTGGCGGAGAAACGCTCAAGTTTGTCGAGGAATTGTTCTAATTTCCACAAATAGATGGCGCGACAAGTACAATTTACCGACATTAGAGATAAGTATTACCATTTGTATGATATTCCCTACCGTGCGATAAAATAAATAAATTCTTTTGTACAAACTTTTGTATGTTTCATCTTTCGAATAAATGTAAAATTAAACCTTCCACGGTAAATTTTATTCTTGAATTTATTAATGTTTCTAGGACGATTTATTTCAGTATAAAGTGTGCTATAGGTGGGAAATTTGTGTACATAATAATTATTGAGTATAAAATAATTTTTCTTTTGTAAGATGTTAATATATTAAATAAGTAAGAAGAGTTAATCTTTATTATTTTAAATATAAAAATTAAAATTAAAGAAATTATTGAACATAAAATGAAATATCTTAAAAATGTATTTTTGTTAATTATTAATAAAACAACTATAATAGATGTTTGTATAACAGATGAATATCCTATAATTATTATGATTGATTTTTTTGTTTAAGCAAATGATAGGGGCAATAATTACATTAATTAGGCACATAAAATAAGTTTCATTAATAAATTTTAATGGGTTCTATAATAATTATAGGGATTAATTTTATTAAAGTTATCATAAAGAATAGATTAATTCAATTTAATGAATAAATTAAAGGAATGAATCGAACATTTAAAGAGAACATCCCAATTTTTAAGATAAGTGAAAAAAAGTAATTATTATAAATAAATAATTAGATTTATTTCCGATTCTGTGTAAATTATTATATATAGTAAATAGTATAAATGAAATTCTTCTGGAGGCGAAAGTGGTTAAAAAATATATTAAATATGTATTTAGAGTATTAGTGTCTAATTCAACTATAGATCAAATGATTTATAATAGAAATTATAAATATTATAATCATTTAATCAAAACGGAGAAACGGAGAAACGGAGAAACGATGAAACGAACAAAGAAGCGGAGAAACGAAGAAAGAAACGGAGAAACGAAGAAAGAAACGGAGAAACGAAGAAAGAAACGGAGAAACGAAGAAAGAAACGGAGAAACGGAGAAATAAATGGAGAAACGAAGAAATAAACGGAGAAACGGAGAAAGAAACCGAGAAGCGAACAAAGAAACGGAGAAACGAAGAAAGAAACGGAGAAACGAACAAAGAAGCGGAGAAACGAGCAAAGAAACGGAGAAACGAACAAAGAAACGGAGAAACGGAGAAATAAATGGAGAAACGAAGAAATAAACGGAGAAACGTAGAAAGAAACGGAGAAACGAACAAAGAAACGGAGAAACGAAGAAGGAAACGGAGAAGCGAACAAAGAAACTGAGAAACGAACAAAGAAACGCAGAAACGAACAAAGAAACGGAGAAACGGAGAAATAAATGGAGAAACGAAGAACTAAACGGAGAAACGTAGAAAGAAACGGAGAAACGAACAAAGAAACGGAGAAACGAAGAAAGAAACGGAGAAACGGAGAAATAAATGGAGAACCGAAGAAATAAACGGAGAAACGAAGAAGGAAACGGAGAAGCGAACAAAGAAACTGAGAAACGAACAAAGAAACGCAGAAACGAAGAATGAAACGGAGAAACGAAGAAATAAACGGAGAAATGAAGGAAGAAACGGAGAAACAAAGAAAGAAACGGAGAAACGAAGTAAGAAACGGAGAAACGAAGAAAGAAACGGAGAAACGAAGAAATAAACGGAGAAACGAAGAAAGAAACGGAGAAACGAAGAAAGAAACGGAGGAACGAAGAAAGAAAAGGAGAAACGGAGAAATAAATGGAGAAACGAAGAAATAAACGGAGAAACGAAGAAGGAAATGGAGAAACGAAGAAAGGAACGAAGAAACGAACAAAGAAACGGAGAAACGAACAAAGAAACGGAGAAACGAACAAAGAAACGGAGAAACGATGAAAGAAACGGAGAAACGAAGAAGGAAACGGAGAAGCGAACAAAGAAACTGAGAAACGAACAAAGAAACGCAGAAACGAAGAATGAAACGGAGAAACGAAGAAATAAACGGAGAAATGAAGAAAGAAACGGAGAAACAAAGAAAGAAACGGAGAAACGAAGAAAGAAACGGAGAAACGAAGAAAGAAACGGAGAAACGAAGAAAGAAACGGAGAAACGAAGAAAGAAACGGAGAAACAAAGAAAGAAACGGAGAAACGAAGAAAGAAACGGAGGAACGAAGAAAGAAAAGGAGAAACGAAGAAAGAAACGGAGGAACGAAGAAAGAAAAGGAGAAACGGAGAAATAAATGGACAAACGAAGAAATAAACGGAGAAACGAAGAAGGAAATGGAGAAACGAAGAAAGGAACGAAGAAACGAACAAAGAAACGGAGTAACGAAGAAAGAAACGAAGAAACGAAGAAAGAACCGGAGAAACGGAGAAATAAATGGAGAAACGAAGAAATAAACCGAGAAACGGAGAAAGAAACGGAGAAACGAACAAAGAAACGGAGAAACGAAGAAAGAAACGGAGAAACGAAGAAATAAACCGAGAAACGGAGAAAGAAACGTAGAAACGAACAAAGAAACGGAGAAACGAAAAAAGAAACGACGAAACGAAGAAGGAAACGGAGAATCGGCGAAATAAATGGAAAAGCGAAGAAATAAACCGAGAAACGGAGAAAGAAACGGAGAAACGGACAAAGAAACGGAGAAACGAAGTAAGAAACGGAGAAGCGAAGAAAGAAACGGAGAAACGATGAAAGAAACGGAGAAACGAAGAAAGAAACGTAGAAACGAAGTAAGAAACGGAGAAACGAAGAAAGAAACGGAGAAACGAAGAAATAAACGGAGAAACGAAGAAAGAAACGGAGAAACGAAGAAAGAAACGGAGGAACGAAGAAAGAAAAGGAGAAACGGAGAAATAAATGGAGAAACGAAGAAATAAACGGAGAAACGAAGAAGGAAATGGAGAAACGAAGAAAGGAACGAAGAAACGAACAAAGAAACGGAGAAACGAACAAAGAAACGGAGAAACGAACAAAGAAACGGAGAAACGATGAAAGAAACGGAGAAACGAAGAAGGAAACGGAGAAGCGAACAAAGAAACTGAGAAACGAACAAAGAAACGCAGAAACGAAGAATGAAACGGAGAAACGAAGAAATAAACGGAGAAATGAAGAAAGAGACGGAGAAACAAAGAAAGAAACGGAGAAACGAAGAAAGAAACGGAGAAACGAAGAAAGAAACGGAGAAACGAAGAAAGAAACGGAGAAACGAAGAAAGAAACGGAGAAACAAAGAAAGAAACGGAGAAACGAAGAAAGAAACGGAGGAACGAAGAAAGAAAAGGAGAAACGAAGAAAGAAACGGAGGAACGAAGAAAGAAAAGGAGAAACGGAGAAATAAATGGACAAACGAAGAAATAAACGGAGAAACGAAGAAGGAAATGGAGAAACGAAGAAAGGAACGAAGAAACGAACAAAGAAACGGAGTAACGAAGAAAGAAACGAAGAAACGAAGAAAGAACCGGAGAAACGGAGAAATAAATGGAGAAACGAAGAAATAAACCGAGAAACGGAGAAAGAAACGGAGAAACGAACAAAGAAACGGAGAAACGAAGAAAGAAACGGAGAAACGAAGAAATAAACCGAGAAACGGAGAAAGAAACGTAGAAACGAACAAAGAAACGGAGAAACGAAAAAAGAAACGACGAAACGAAGAAGGAAACGGAGAATCGGCGAAATAAATGGAAAAGCGAAGAAATAAACCGAGAAACGGAGAAAGAAACGGAGAAACGGACAAAGAAACGGAGAAACGAAGTAAGAAACGGAGAAGCGAAGAAAGAAACGGAGAAACGATGAAAGAAACGGAGAAACGAAGAAAGAAACGTAGAAACGAAGAAAGAAACCGAGAAACGGAGAAAGAAACGGAGAAACGAACAAAGAAACGGAGAAACGAAGTAAGAAACGGAGAAACGAACAAAGAAACGGAGAAACGAACAAAGAAACGGAGAAACGAACAAAGAAACGGAGAAACGGAGAAATAAATGGAGAAACGAAGAAATAAATGGAGAAAGGAAGAAGGAAACGGAGAACGAAGAAAGAAACGGAGAAACGAAGAAAGAAACGGAGTAACGAAGAAAAAAACGAAGAAACGAAGAAAGAAACGGAGAATCGGAGAAAGAAACGGAGAAACGAAGAAAGAAACGGAGAAACGAAGAAAGAGACGGAGTAACGAAGAAAGAAACGAAGAAACGAAGAAAGAACCGGAGAAACGGAGAAATAAATGGAGAAACGAAGAAATAAACCGAGAAACGGAGAAAGAAACGGAGAAACGAACAAAGAAACGGAGAAACGAAGAAAGAAACGGAGAAACGAAGAAATAAACCGAGAAACGGAGAAAGAAACGTAGAAACGAACAAAGAAACGGAGAAACGAAGAAAGAAACGACGAAACGAAGAAGGAAACGGAGAATCGGCGAAATAAATGGAAAAGCGAAGAAATAATCCGAGAAACGGAGAAAGAAACGGAGAAACGAACAAAGAAACGGAGAAACGAAGAAAGAAACGGAGTAACGAAGAAAGAAACGAAGAAACGAAGAAAGAAACGGAGAATCGGAGAAATGAATGGAGAAACGAAGAAATAAACCGAGAAACGGGGAAAGAAACGGAGGAACGAACAAAGAAACGGAGAAACGAAGAAAGAAACGGAGAAACGAACAAAGAAACGGAGAAACGAAGAAAGAAACGGAGAAACGGAGATATAAATGGAGAAACGAAGAAATAAACGGAGAAACGAAGAAGGAAACGGAGAAACGAAGAAAGAAACGGAGAATCGAAGAAAGAAACGGTGTAACGAAGAAAGAAACGAAGAAACGGAGAAACGAACAAAGAAACGGAGAAACGAACAAAGACACGGAGAAACGAAGAAAGAAGCGGAGAAACGAAGAAAGAAACGGAGAAACGAAGAAAGAAGCGGGAAACGAAGAAAGAAACGGAGAAACGAAGAAAGAAACGAAGAAGGAAACGGAGAAACGAAGAAAGAAGCAGAGAAACGAACAAAGAGACGAAGAAACGGAGAAACGAACAACGAAACGGAGAAACGAACAAAGAAACGGAGAAACGAACAAAGAAACGGACAAACGAACAAAGAAACGGAGAAACGAACAAAGAAACGGAGAAACGATGAAAGAAACGGAGAAACGAAGAAGGAAACGGAGAAGCGAACAAAGAAACTGAGAAACGAACAAAGAAACGCAGAAACGAAGAATGAAACGGAGAAACGAACAAAGAAACGGAGAAACGAAGAAAGAAACGGAGAAACGGAGATATAAATGGAGAAACGAAGAAATAAACGGAGAAATGAAGAAAGAAACGGAGAAACAAAGAAAGAAACGGAGAAACGAAGAAAGAAACGGAGAAACGAAGAAAGAAACGGAGAAACAAAGAAAGAAACGGAGAAACGAAGAAAGAAACGGAGGAACGAAGAAAGAAAAAGAGAAACGAAGAAAGAAACGGAGAAACGAAGGAAGAAACGGAGAAACGGAGAAATAAATGGAGAAACGAAGAAATAAATCGAGAAACGAATACAGAAACGGAGAAACGAACAAAGAAACGGAGAAACGAAGAAAGAAACGAAGAAAGAAACTGAGAAACGAAGAAAGAAACGGAGAAACGAAGAAAGAAACGGAGAAACGAAGAATGAAACGGAGAAACGAAGAAAGTAACGGAGAAACGAACAAAGAAACGGAGAAACGTTTCTCCGTTTCTCGGTTTCTCCGTTTCTCCGTTTCTCCGTTTCTCCGTTTCTCGGTTTCTCCGTTTCTCGGTTTCTCTGTTTCTCGGTTTCTCCGATTCTCGGTTACTCCGTTGCTCCGTTTTTCCTTTTCTCCGTTTCTCTGTTTCTCTGTTTCTCTGTTTCTCCGTTTCTCCGTTTCTCCGTTTCTCCGTTTCTCCGTTTCTCCGTTTCTCGGTTTCTCGGTTTCTCTGTTTCTCCGTTTCTCCGTTTCTCCGTTTCTCCGTTTCTCGGTTTATCCGTTTCTCCGTTTCTCCGTTTCTCCGTTTCTTGGTTTCTCCGTTTCTCCGTCTCTCGGTTTCTCCGTTTCACGGTTTCTCCGTTTCTCCGTTTCTCGGTTTTTCCGTTTCTCCGTTTCTCCGTTTCACCGTTTTTTGTTCGTTTCTCCATTTATTTCTCCGATTCTCCGTTTCATTCTTCGATTCTCTGTTTCTTTTTTCGTTTCTTCGTTCCTCCGGTTCTTTCTGCGATTCTCCGTTTATTTCTTCGTTTCTCCATTTATTTCTCCGTTTCTCCGTTTGTTTATTCGTTTCTCCGTTTATTTCTTCGTTTTTCCATTTATTTCTCCGTTTCTCCGTTTCTTTCTTCGTTACTCCGTTTCATTGTTCGTTTTTCCATTTCTTTGTTCGTTTCCCAATTTATTTCTCCGTTTCTCCGGTTCTTTCTTCGTTTCTCCGTTTCTTTCTCCGTTTCTCGGTTTATTTCTTCGTTTCTCCGTTTATTTCTCCGATTCTCCGTTTCTTTCTCAGTTTCTCCGTTTCTTTCTTCGTTTCTCTGTTTCTTTCTTCGTTTCTTTCTTCGTTTCTCTGTTTCTTTCTTCGTTTCTCTGTTTCTTTCTTCGTTTCTCCGTTCCTTTGTTCGTTTCTCCGTTTCTTTCTTCGTTTCTTCGTTTCTTTCTTCGTTTCTCCGTTTCTTTCTTCGTTTCTCTTTTTCTTTCTCCGTTTCTCCGGTTCTTTCTTCGTTTCTCCGTTTCTTTCTCCGTTTCTCGGTTTATTTCTTCGTTTCTCCATTTATTTCTCCGATTCTCCGTTTCTTTCTTCGTTTCTTCGTTTCCTTCTTCGTTACTCCGTTTCTTTCTTCGTTTCTCCGTTCCTTTCTTCGTTCCTCCGTTTCTTTCTTCGTTTCTCCGTTTCTTTGTTCGTCTCTCCGTTACTTTCATCGTTTCTTCGTTTCTTTCTTCGTTACTCCGTTTCTTTCTTCGTTTCTTCCTTTCTTTCTTCGTTACTCTGTTTCTTTCTTCGTTTCTCCGTTTCTGTCTTCGTTTCTCCGTTTCTTTCTTCGTTTGTCCGTTTATTTCTTCGTATCTTCATTTATTTCTCCGTTTCTCCGTTTCTTTCTTCGTTTCTCCGTTTCTTTCTTCGTTTCTCCGTTTCTTTGTTCGTCTCTCCGTTACTTTCATCGTTTCTTCGTTTCTTTCTTCGTTACTCCGTTTCTTTCTTCGTTTCTCCGTCTCTTTGTTCGTTTCTCCGTTTCTTTCTTCGTTTCTTCGTTTCTTTGTTCGTTACTCTGTTTCTTTCTTCGTTTCTCCGTTTCTTTCTTCGTTTCTCCATTTCTTTCTTCGTTTATCCGTTTATTTCTTCGTATCTTCATTTATTTCTCCGTTTCTCCGTTTCTTTCTTCGTTTCTTCGTTTCTTTCTTCGTTATTCCGTTTCTTTCTTCGTTACTCCGTTTCTTTCTTCGTTTCTCCGTTTCTTTCTTCGTTTCTTTCTTCGTATCTCCGTTTATTTGTTCGTTTCTCCGTTTCTTCGTTTCTCCATTTCTTTCTTCGTTTCTCCGTTTCTTTGTTCGTTTCTCCGTTTCTTTGTTCGTTTCTCCGTTTCTTTGTTCGTTTCTCCGTTTCTTTGTTCGTTTCTCCGTTTCTTTGTTCGTTTCTCCGTTTCTTTCTTCGTTTCTCCATTTCTTTGTACGTTTCTCCGTTTCTCGGTTTATTTCTTCGTTTCTCCATTTATTTCTCCGATTCTCCGTTTCTTTCTTCGTTTCTCCGTTTCTTTCTTCGTTTCTCAGTTTCTTTCTTCGTTTCTTTCTTCGTTTCTCTGTTTCATTCTTCGTTTCTCCGTTCCTTTGTTCGTTTCTCCGTTTCTTTCTTCGTTTCTTCATTTCTTTCTTCGTTTCTCCGTTTCTTTCTTCGTTTCTCTTTTTCTTTCTTCGTTTCTCCGTTTCTTTCTTCGTTTCTCCGTTTCTTTCTTAGTTTGTCCGTTTCTTTCTTCGTTTGTCCGATTATTTCTTCGTATCTTCATTTATTTCTCCGTTTCTCCGTTTCTTTCTTCGTTTCTCCGTTTCTTTCTTCGTTTCTCCGTTTCTTTCTTCGTTTCTCCGTTCTTTTCTCCGTTTCTCGGTTTATTTCTTCGTTTCTGCATTTATTTCTCCGATTCTCCGTTTCTTTCTTCGTTTCTTCGTTTCTTTCTTCGTTACTCTGCTTCTTTCTTCGTTTCTCCGTTTCTTTCTTCGTTTCTCCGTTTCTTTCTTCGTTTCTCCGTCTCTTTCTTCGTTTCTCCGTTTCTTTCTTCGTTTATCCGTTTCTTTCTTCGTTTCTTCGTTTCTTTCTTCGTTTCTCCGTTTCTTTGTTCGTTTCTCCGTTTCTTTCTTCGTTTCTTCGTTTCTCCGATTCTTTCTTCGTTTCTCCGTTTCTTTGTTCGTTTCTCCGTTTCTTTGTTCGTTTCTCCGTTTCTTTGTTCGTTTCTCCGTTTCTTTGTTCGCTTCTCCGTTTCTTTGTTCGTTTCTCCGTTTCTTTCTTCGTTTCTCCGTTTCTTTCTTCGTTTCTCCATTTCTTTGTTCGTTTCTCCGTTTCTTTCTCCGTTTCTCGGTTTATTTCTTCGTTTCTCCGTTTATTTCTCCGATTCTCCGTTTCTTTCTCAGTTTCTCCGTTTCTTTCTTCGTTTCTCTGTTTCTTTCTTCGTTTCTTTCTTCATTTCTCTGTTTCTTTCTTCGTTTCTCCGTTCCTTTGTTCGTTTCTCCGTTTCTTTCTTCGTTTCTTCGTTTCTTTCTTCGTTTCTCCGTTTCTTTCTTCGTTTCTCTTTTTCTTTCTTCGTTTCTCCGTTTCTTTCTTCGTTTCTCCGTTTATTTCCCCGTTTCTCCGTTTCTGTCTCTGTTTCTCGGTTTATTTCTTCGTTTCTCCATTTATTTCTCCGATTCTCCGTTTCCTTCTTCGTTTCTTCGTTTCCTTCTTCGTTACTCCGTTTCTTTCTTCGTTTCTCCGTTCCTTTCTTCGTTCCTCCGTTTCTTTCTTCGTTTCTCCGTTTCTTTCTTCGTCTCTCCGTTACTTTCATCGTTTCTTCGTTTCTTTCTTCGTTACTCCGTTTCTTTCTTCGTTTCTCCGTTTCTTTGTTCGTTTCTCCGTTTCTTTCTTCGTTTCTTTCTTCGTTACTCTGTTTCTTTCTTCGTTTCTCCGTTTCTTTCTTCGTTTCTCCGTTTCTTTCTTCGTTTGTCCGTTTATTTCTTCGTATCTTCATTTATTTCTCCGTTTCTCCGTTTCTTTCTTCGTTTCTCCATTTCTTTCTTCGTTTATCCGTTTATTTCTTCGTATCTTCATTTATTTCTCCGTTTCTCCGATTCTTTCTTCGTTTCTTCGTTTCTTTCTTCGTTACTCCGTTTCTTTCTTCGTTACTCCGTTTCTTTCTTCGTTTCTCCGTTTCTTTCTTGGTTTCTTTCTTCGTATCTCCGTTTATTTGTTCGTTTCTCCGTTTCTTCGTTCCTTTCTTCGTTTCTCCATTTCTTTCTTCGTTTCTCCGTTTCTTTGTTCGTTTCTCCGTTTCCTTGTTCGTTTCTCCGTTTCTTTGTTCGTTTCTCCGTTTCTTTGTTCGTTTCACCGTTTTTTGTTCGTTTCTCCGTTTCTTTCTTCGTTTCCCGTTTCTTTCTTCGTTTCTCCGTTTCCTTTTTCGTTTCTTTCTTCGTTTCTCCGTTTCTTTCATCGTATCTCCGTTTCTTTGTTCGTTTCTCCGTTTCTATGTTCGTTTCTCCGTTTCTTTGTTCGTTTCTCCGTTTCTTTGTTCGTTTCTCCGTTTCTTTGTTCGTTTCTCCGTTTCTTCGTTTCTTTGTTCGTTTCTCCGTTTCTTTCTTCGTTTCTCCGTTTCTTTGTTCGTTTCTCCGGTTCTTTGTTCGTTTCTCCGTTTCTTTGTTCGTTTCTCCGTTTCTTTCTTCGTTTCTCCGCTTCTTTGTTCGTTTCATCGTTTCTCCGTTTCTCCGTTTCTCCGTTTCGATTTAATGATTATATTATTTATAATTTCTATTATAAATCATTTGATCTATAGTTGAATTAGACACTAATACTCTAAATACATATTTAATATATTTTTTAACCACTTTAGCCTCCAGAAGAATTTTATTTATACTATTTACTATATATAATAATTTACACAGAATCGGAAATAAATCTAATTATTTATTTATAATAATTACTTTTTTTTCACTTATCTTAAAAATTGGGATGTACTCTTTAAATGTTCGATTCATTTCTTTAATTTATTCATTAAATTGAATTAATCTATTCTTTATAATAACTTTAATAAAATTAATCCCTATAATTATTATAGAACTCATATTAAAATTTATTAATGAAATTTATTTTATTTGCCTAATTAATGTAATTATTGCCCCTATCATTTGCTTAAACAAAAAAATCAATCATAATAATTATAGGATATTCATCTGTTATACAAACATCTATTATATAATAGTTATTTTATTAATAATTAACAAAAATACATTTTTAACATATTTCATTTTATATTCAATAATTTCTTTAATTTTAATTTTTATATTTAAAATAATAAACATTAACTCTTCTTCCTTATTTAATATATTAACCTATAATAAAAGAAAAATTATTTTATACTCAATAATTATTATGTACACAAATTTCCCACCTATAGCACTCTTTATACTGAAATAAATCGTCCTTGAAACATTAATAAATTCAAGAATAAAATTTATACTTTTAATAATTGTATATGGTTTTATAAGATTAATTACATCATGAAATTATTTAAATATATCCTTCTTATATTTTTTCCCTTCAATTAAATAAAAAATATATAACAAAATTAACCTTAATTTTCTAAACTATTATCTATTTATAATTTTTTTAATATTTATATTTATATTTATAATATACTGATTGTACTAATTTTTAACATAATTAATATATGTATTCAACAAATCACAAAAATATTGGGATATTATATTTCATATCAGCTATATGATCTGGTATAATTGGTTCTTCTTTAAGGATACTAATTCGAATAGAATTAAATAGGCCAGGAACTTGAATTAATAACGACCAAATTTATAACTCAATTGTAACATCACATGCTTTTGTAATAATTTTTTTTATAGTTTTACCGTTTATAATCGGAGGATTCGGAAACTGAATAATTCCCTTAATAATTGGATCCCCTGATACAGCATTTCCCCGAATAAATAATATAAGATTGTGACTAATCCCCCCTTCATTATTACTTTTAATTCTTACAACACTATTATTCCCAGGCTCGGGAACTGGATGAACAATCTACCCTCCTTTGTCATCAAATCTTTATCACCCATCTTCATCTATAGACTTAACAATTTTTTCTTTGCATATTGCAGGTATCTCTTCAATTATAGGATCTATTAATTTTATTGTTACAATTCTTAAAATAAAAAATAATGCTTTAAAATTCGATCAAATATCCTTATTTGCTTGGCCAGTATTAATTACTACAATTTTGCTTCTTCTCTCACTACCTGTATTAGCCGGAGCTATTACTATGTTATTAACAGACCGAAATTTAAATACTTCCTTCTTTGATCCTACTGGGGGAGGGGACCCAATTTTATTTCAACATTTATTTTGATTTTTTGAGCATCCTGAAGTCTATATTTTAATTTTACCCGGGTTTGGATTAATCTCCCATATCATTTTCAATGAAAGAGGGAAAAAGGAAACTTTTGGGAACCTAGGGATAGTTTATGCAATACTCGGAATTGGATTTCTAGGATTTATTGTGTGAGCAGATCACATATTCACAGTAGGCTCAGATGTAGACACACGAGCTTATTTCACTTCGGCAACTACAATCATTGCAATTCCCACAGGAATCAAAGTATTTAGATGACTAGCTACGTACTACGGGTCAAAACTTATTATTAATCCTTCTATTATTTGATAATTTGGCATTATTTTTTTATTTACAATAGGAGGATTAAGAGGAATTATATTATCAAACTCATCTATTGATATTATACTACATGATACATACTATGTTGTCTCTCATTTCCACTATGTACTGTCAATAGGAGCAGTATTTTCTATTTTTGCTTCATTAATTCATTGATTCCCTTTATTCACAGGATTTACCCTAAATCAATTTTATCTTAAAACTCAATTTTATATAATATTTATTGGGGTAAATATAACTTTTTTCCTTCAGCATTTTTTAGGAATGATAGGAATACCTCGACGTTATTCAGATTACCCGGATTCCTACTACTGTGAAAATTTATTATCATCTATTGGCTCAATAATTTCATTCAAAAGAATAATTTTACTCTTGTTTATTATATTGGAGAGATTTATAACTATATTTAAATTTAATCAATCATCACTAGAATGACCCCAAAACTTTTCCCCAAAAGACCACTCATTCCTCTCTATTCCTCTAATTATTAAAAACAAATCTTAATATGGCAGATTTGTGCATGAATTTAAGATTCATTTATAAAATTTAATATTTTTATTAAAAATGTCCCATTGAAAAATAATTAATTTCCAAGACCCCAATTCGCCATATGCCGATAATTTAAATCTTTTTCACAACTTCACAATAATTATTATAATTACAATCTCTTCATTAACTCTAATAATTATATTAGATATTTTTACTAATAAATTTATCAATCGATTTTTACTTAAAAATCATCATATTGAAATTGTATGAACTTTACTCCCAATAATAATTTTAGGAGTAATTGCACTTCCTTCTTTAAAAACCCTATATTTTATTGATGAACTATGAATACCCGTATACTTAACAATCAAATCAATTGGGCACCAATGATATTGATCCTATGAATACCCAGAATTTAATAATTTAAATTTTGACTCCTATATAGATAAAGATTTAAATAATATTTACATTTTTCGTCTCCTAGACGTAGACAATCGAATAATTATTCCATCTAATACACTAATTCGAATATTAACAACATCAAACGACGTAATTCACTCTTGAACTGTTCCGTCTTTAGGCTTAAAAATGGACTCAGTACCAGGGCGAATTAACCAAATAAATTTAATTACTAATCGACCTGGAGTATTTTTCGGACAATGTTCTGAAATCTGCGGAGCTAATCACAGATTTATGCCAATTGTTGTGGAAAGAACTAATTATTCAAACTTTATTAATTGAATTAACAACCAAAATTAAATTTTAACCTACTCATACAATATTTAATTAAATCAAATCATTAGATGTCTGACAAAAGAATTGATTTTTTAAATCAAATTATAGTAATAAATTACTTCTAATGATTAAATAAACTTAATAAAAATTAGTTAAATCTATAACATTAAATTGTCATTTTAAAATTATTAATCTCCTTTTATTAATTAATCGGGATTTGTTAATTTACCGTTTCCTATTTTAATCGCGTATAATTTATGTAATTTATTATTGAATGTTTAAAAAGTGTTACATGTTGCCATAAAAATGGATGGAATTTTATTAAATTATAGTATATCGATCACGACCTGTCAGAAAGCGAGTTTTCAATTTTGGAGAATTAATAGAGTTGCGTTATTTTAAAAGAAAAATTGTTATTTTACGTAAAAATTTGCTCCTTTATTAACGAATCAAAGAAATAGCCCAACCAGACAAATATAATCTTATCAGCTATATGCAAATCAAATTTCGCAAATAATACTGCGAAATAATTATTTCAGCATTGTTTCAACAATTTTTGTATTATTTTGTACCTGATAAATTTTATTCGTAATTAAAAAAGACGAGTAGTAAGAGGTTAACCTATTTGCATCCAAGCGCGGAATAATCCGCGAGTCGTGACTGTCAGCTATCACCGAGCGCGTAATAATACGCGAGTCGGGACTGTCAGCTATCACCGAGCGCGGAATAATCCGCGAGCCTACAACTCCCATTTTACCAGTTGCGACAGACCACGTTTAACCACTTTTGAGAACTTTTTGGTTCCATCAGTTTGATATACACCACTGTATTCTAAATAAGTTTTGCTCTTTTGTGAAAATCTTTCAAACTGCCACTATGAGTAAGTGCTGTCAATCTATATTTAAATTAAAGAAATCGAAATTTAGAAAACAATATTATTCGATAATTTAATCTAAAATTTAGTTACCCCAATGAGTTTTGAGTATCTCGATTCGGATTCAAGTATCGAGGCACAACATCCTAAAAAACGTTGCTGGAGAATCTCATCGAGTGATGATAGCGAAAATGAACAGTGCAGCAGTTTAATAAATCAAGAGTACGTGTGGAAAGCCGAAAATCATATTCCCATTATACATGATTTTTCAAGTGGAGGTGGAGCAACAGTAAATACACGAGGTTTGTCGAGAAGGGAGGTTTTTGAATTATTTTTCAACAAGGAGTTGATAACAAAAATAATTACAGAAACAAATAAATACGGCGCAAGCGACGCAGAGTTTATACCACTTGAAGGCGACGAATTAAAAGTATTTATTGCTTTAAATATTTTAATGAGTCTAGTTTCCAAGCCCACGATTCAAAGCTATTGGACTACCGATAAAAGTATAGAAACTCCGTATTTTAAGAATATTATGAGCCGTAACCGATTTATTTCTATCTCGAAAAATTTACATTTTTCTAGTAAAAATAATCCTAACGATCCACTGATCAAAATTCGAGAAGTCACTGAAATAGTAAAAAAAACTTTCGTTCGCATGCATGTCCCAAATAAAAACATTTCCATTGATGAATCACTGATGTCGTGTAGAAGTCGTTTGCATTATATACAATTTATTCGAACAAAACGTGCGAGATTTGGTGTCAAGTTTTATAAACTCTGTGATTCACAATCTCGATACATACACAATTTCAATATATATACAGGAAAAGATAAAACTGACTCGGGATCTGCTAGCACAAATGTTGTGATCAATTTGTTGAAAGAGAGTGAATTATTGTACAAGGGGTATTGCTTGCAAGGGGAAACGAAACCGATATACTGGACAAAAGAGTTTAAAACCAACCGCAGTAATTGATTACAATCAATACATGGGTGGAGTTGGTGTTGGCGACCGAATGTTAAGTAAATTTCTCACTACGCGCAGGTGCAGAAAAGCCTATAAAAAAATATTTTTCTATTTTCTTGACATGATGCTGCTGAACAGTTACGTAATCTTTAAAAATCATAAGCAAGATCGAGCGTTTCATGTGTATAAACAGCTATTAGCCGAAGAAATTGTTGATAAATACTTGGCCAACGTAAATGTAAATAAGACACCTGTCAATGATTCCATTACGCGATTTACTGGCAGACATTTTCCTGTACGGATACCTGCAACTCCAGCAAAGAGAAATAGAACATCGAGACGATGCGTTGTATGCTTGAGCAAGTCAATTCGAAGACAGACAGTCTTTAAATGTGATGTTTGTGATGAAGCATTATGTATTGACCACTTTAAAGAATTCCACGAAAATTAATTCATTTGAATTTAAATAAATTTATTCTATGTATAAAAAAATATTTGTTCTTACTTCTTTGTAAAAAAAAGAAATGTAAAATGCGATATTTGCTATACAATATTGTGTATTAATCGTTTTAAACTGTATATTGTTAATAAACTCGGTAAATAATTTTGATGCTCGTTACTGCACATAACGTCACTGATGTTTGAACGCGGCAGCTTAAGCAGAGCGATGATGCAAATGGGTTAAATAAAATGACGAGGTAATGAATTTCATAATTTTGTATTATTTATTAACCTTTAGAATACAAGGTTTGGTATTTTAACGAAGGTATAAAGAAACATGAAAACTGTCTTTGGAAACATATTATGGACTATTATAAACGATGTAATGGAAAGAAGTAAGAGGAGTGTATCTGATAAGAGTGGAATAAACTGAATTCGAAGGAAGAATGCTAATGGGTGAGATTATTTCTTGGGATATATCGATTAATGTGTCTTTTTCTTGCAGTTTTTCTGCTTTTTATCTCTTCTTGATCTCCTTTTAAAATCGTTGTGGATGCTGAGTCTTCTGTGACAGGATAATAAAAATTATAATAATAAAAATATATACAAATCAGTGGTAAAAATGGTATGAGACTATAAAATTTAATTACATTCGAGTGAGTATCAAGTTGAATTTTTCAATCGTTAGCTCGTTAAAGTTACTTGAATGTTTATGATGTCAATATTTTAAGAGTATATTTTATTTTAAACTATACCGATTGAAATTGCTTCTTTGTGCCTTGATTTTATATAAATTAAAAGTGTACAATTATAAAATGATTCAACAGTGATTTAAAGAAATCGTTAGTCTCTGAAACGTGTGACCTTGAGAACAGAACGATCGATGTGAAACAGTTTTGTATCGAGTCTTCTTTCAATTGCCGAAAAAAAATTAATTGGATCGTTTTTATAATTTTCGTCACGGATTGTTACAGAAATTGACGTAACAAAAACTATTTACCAATGAAAATACAAAATATACAATTTCAACATTCTATCGATGAAAAAACTGACCATTTTATTGCATTCAGTATTACAGAATGTGGAAAATCGGGATCGAAATGAATTATGCAATGTAAAATTGTATAATTGTTAGGTCATAAAATTTATAAATATTTATATTACTTTTAAGTAATTTTAATATCCATTATCATTAATATCAAATAATTACCAATATTTAAATTTTTATTAGAATTAATTAATTAGTTTCAATGTTAGAAAATGAATAGTCTAGCTTTGAAAGTATACTTATA